>NC_060140.1:957569493-957873964 GCF_021461385.2 Schistocerca piceifrons | reverse complement strand
CTTCTTCAGAAACGCTTTTCTTGCCATTGCCAGTCTACATTTTATATCCTCTCTACTTCGACCATAATCAGTTATTTTGCTCCCCAAATAGCAAAACTCATTTACTACTTCAAGTGTCTCATTTCCTAATCTAATACTATCAGCATCACCCGATTTAATTCGACTACATTTAATTTATCCTCGTTTTGCTTTTGTTGATGTTAATCTTATATCCTCCTTCCAAGACACTGTCCATTCCGTTCAACTGCTCTTCCATCCGTGCTGATACACCGACAAATCGTGCAGTTTCATCCACGAGCCGATTATGGGTACGTTCAGATACGATAGCTTTCTTTTCTTATTCTCTCACATGTCCGTGTCCACCCATTTCACTGCCCTGATTCCATACAACAACAACTCACTACAGCATGCACACGATCTCACTGTCATGATTTACATCAGTGGTGGAGTCTGAAACGATTTGATACCCGTTCTACAGCACCACAGTGCTCTTTTAAGGGGGCTGCTAATATTTTGTCCAGTGAGCTAATTCATAAAACAGAAAAATCACAGTAAACAGTAGTACACTCGAAGGCAAAAAAGGAAAACGACGCACCACGAAGTAATTATCCTAATGAGATGGAAATCGGAAGAATTAATATATGTCTACAAACAAATCATTACAATTGTAGAAAGATTGGATGATTTATTCAACAGACAGGGCTTCACAGTTTGAACGAGTCAAAAATGAGTTGGTTCACCTCTGGCCCTTATGCCAGCAGCTATTCAGCTTGTCATTGATTGACAGAGTTGTTGCGTGTCTTCCTGAGTGATATCCTGCTGAATTCTGTCCAATTGGCGCCTTAGATCGGCAAAATCTCGAGCTGGTTGGAAGGCCCTGCCCACAATGTTCAAAGCTTTCTTAACCGGGAAGAGATCCTTCGATGTCGCTGGCCAAGGTAGGTTTGGCAAGCACGAAGGTATTCGGCAGAAATTCTCGCCGTGTGCGGGCGGTTATTAACTTGCTGAAATGTAAGCCCAGGTTGGCTTGCCATTAAAGGCCAGAAAACGGGGAGTAGAATATCGTCGATGTACCGCTGTGCTGTAAGCGACTCACGGATGGCAAGCGAAGGTGTCCTGCTCTGAAAAGAAATAGCATCCGATAACAGGATAGAGCAGCATGGAGAGCTGCATCAAACCAGTCTCAGGACTGAAGACCACAACAACAACAACCATCACTCCTGGTTGTCGAGCCGAATGGTGGTCAACAGACAGGCTGGTATACCACAGCTATCCAGGGCGTTTCAAGCCTCGTCTTCGACCTGAACTCTCATTGACTGAAGTAAATTTCCCGCTTCGAACTGAGCCTCGACGGCCAGCGAAGATGTGTCTGGAAACGCCCTGGACAGCAATGAGATGCCAACCTGAGCGTCGACAGCCATACGGCCCTATAACCAGGGGTGATGGTCTGGGGTGCCATTTCTTTCCATAGCAGCATCACTTCAGTTGTCATCCGTGGCTCCCTTAGAGCATAGTGCAGCATCGACGATATTCTGCTCCCCGTTTCCTTACCCTTCATGGCAACTCATACTCGGCTTACATTTCCGCAAGATAACGCCCGCCCACACAAGGCGAAAATTTCCACTGCTCGCCTATCCCTACCTATCCCTACCTTGGCCAGCGAGGTCGCCGGATGTCTCCCCAATTCAGAACGTTCGCAGCATTATACACTACTGGCCATTAAAATTGCTACACCACGGAGATGTGCTACAGACACGATCCCTGAGGCAACAGATGGGGACGTTTGCAAGACAACAACCATCTGCACGAATAGTTGGACGACGGTTGCAGCAGCATGGACTATCAGCTCGGAGACCATGACTGTGGTTACCCTTGACGCTGCATCACCGACAGGAGCGCCTGCGATGGTGTACTCGACGACGAACCTGGGTGCACGAATGGCAAAACGTCATTTTTTCGGATGAATCCAGGTTCTGTTTACAGCATCATGATAGTCGCATCCGTGTTTGGCGACATCGCGGTGAACGCACATTGGAAACGTGTATTCGTCAGCGCTATACTGGCGTATCACCCGGCGTGATGGTATGGGGTGCCATCGGTTACATGTCTCGGTCACCTCTTGTTCGCATTGACGGCACTTTGAACAATGGGCGTTACATTTCAGATGTGACACGACCCGTGGCTCTACCCTTCATTCGATCCCTGTGAAACCCTACATTTCAGCAGGATAATGCACGACCGCATGTACGGGCCTTTCTGGATACAGAAAATGTTCGACTGCTGCCCTGGCCACCACATTATCCAGATCTCTCACCAATTGAAAACGTCTGGTCAATGGTGACCGAGCAACTGGCTCGCCGCAATACGCCAGTCACTACTCTTGATGAACTGTGGTATCGTGTTGAAGCTGCATGGGCAGCTGTACCTGTACACGCTATCCAAGCTCTGTTTGACTCAATGTTCAGGCGTATCTAGGCCGTCATTACGGCCAGAGGTGGTTGTTCTGGGTACTGATTCCTCAGGATCTATGCACCCAAATTGCGTGAAAATGTAATCACATGTCAGTTCTAGTATAATATATTTGTCCAAAGAATACCAGTTTATCTTCTGCATTTCTTCTTGGTGTAGCAATTTTAATGACCAGTAGTGTATGTAGGGCCCTCCAACCATCTCGGAATTTTGACGAGCTAACGCATCAGTTGGGACAGAATTTGGCACGATATGCACCAGGACATCAAACAACTCTGTTAGTCAGTACCAAACCGAGTAACCGCTTTCACAAGGACCACAGGTAGACCATCACGTTATTGACTTGTTCAATTTGTGAAGCTCTTTCCCTTGAATAAACAATCCATTTTTTGTGAAATTACAATCTTTTGTTTGTCTGTACATCACATTTACCGATTTCCGGCCCATTGGAATAATTCCTTCGTGGTGTGTCTTTTTTGTCGAAACGTGTGTATTAATATTCGCCCAAGATACAGCACGGAGTGTGAATTGCCCAATCAAGCCAAACTTCTGATACCCTACGTCTGAACTCCTTCCTCTTGTCCATCTACTCCAGTATCTCGACACCACCGCCTCTTAGGCCTACACCCACTCTCTAGATATTCCAGCGAACCCTGCAGTTCTATCTTAAGCAATTTACATCAGCATGATGGCGAGTTGTACCGAAAAAGTTTGCTAAAAACTTTGTCTCAACCTACTTCACGACTTTTGAAGAAGACCTGAGATCTAAAAGTGTCAGTACATTACAAATATATTTGCGGTCCAGACAAACCTACAATCAACAACTAAATTAATAAGGAAACGTCTCTTAAGTTCAACTCTTGAAGGGCACAGTCAATAATTGTAGGACGAACACATGCAACTCCCGCCTCTATGACTTCTATCTCACCATTTATAACTATCCTATCCGATTAACTAAAACACTAAAATACCACGAAAAATCCCATCTACTAACAATACAACAGGGAATTCACAATAGACTACGATTATTAAGCGTGCAACCATTGGAATTGCATCTCTTCATCGTCCTCTACACCAACAAAACCTTCATCTGAGCTATGCTCCTCCATGACAGAACTGACAGAATTTCTGCTCCAAAAATTTCTGTGACATTCTTTAAGTCTTCAAACTGTTTGCACCTTACTATCCGCCTCCATTTGCCTCCCCTCATAGGAATGCTGTATCACCTTGTAAAATCACCACTACACGTTGAATACCTTCAGATCTAAATGATAATTAATTGAAATCCTCAGCTGCCGACAGGTGTTGTTGATATGCCTCTATGGGGATAGATGAAAATGTGTGCCCCGACCGGGACTCGAACCTTCAGATCTCCCACACCTACACTTCCAGCAAACGTAACACCTACCATATGATTGTTTCATTCCCAGTTTACAATTCTCATACTCTACAGAGTCTATGCCAGCCATCTTACACCTATATGCAGTCAACTTCCCTATACTTAATCATAAAATCAATCTAGAAACCTGTTTACCATTCCAGCTGTAACAAAATTCTCTTTTTCCTTTCCAACTCAGGGCTGCAAATCTTGCCATTCTTCTCCTTCCCTTTCCATTAAGATGGTGGGTCCTCTTTCCAATCACTTCACCCGCTCCCTTCCTCAGTTTCCCGTACAAAACTCATATCGCCTTCCACCAAACTCCACCTACTGCACAGTTCATCCGCAAAATCAACAAATGTTACTTTTCGTTCGTCCCTACTGTCTGATAATCTTAAACTACGCACCAACAACGGAAAAATCGGTGCATTACATCAACTTTTATCTATGTGTACTTCATAAACTACTGTACTAGCAAAAATGGATATTTACATTTTAAGAAACTCAAAGCAAGTCATCACTATTTCAAATTATAAAATTAATTACATAAACTGACACTTCCTTAATTATTTAAAAACCACTTTTATATGTTTTAAAATTCTTTGGCTAAAAAACAGACGAAATTGTTACCACTGACACATGTGGAGGGAGGGGTGGAATAATAATACAGTGAAATAATTAGTGATCTGTATCAAGTAACATCATTATAGCTTCTATGAACCACTCGTTCATGTTAATTATGGATTGTTGAAAACGCAAGTATACGGTACCATCATAAGACTATACCAGGTAAGGTACGATATACATGTTCAATAGATAAATAGCGAAGAGCTCCCAAGGATGTAGCACATGTCATAAAGCAATACTGAATACACGTTTGCAAAAAGAAGATGAAGTAGATAGTTGTTGTTGTGGTCTTCAGTCCTGAGACTGGTTTGATACAGCTCTCCATGCTACTCTATCCTGTGCAAGCTTCTTCATCTCTCAGTACTTACTGCAACCCACATCCTTCTGAATCTGCTTAGTGTATTCATCTCTTGGTCTCCCTCTATGATTTTTACCCTACATACTGCCCTCCAATGCTAAATTTGTGATCCCTTGATGCCTCAGAACATGTCCTACCAACCGGTCCCCTCTTCTTGTCAAGTTGTGCAACAAACTTCTCTTCTCCCCAATTCTATTCAATACCTCCTCATTAGTTATGGGGTCTACCCATCTAATCTTCAGCATTCTTCTGTAGCACCACATTTCGAAAGCTTCTATTCTCTTCTTGTCCAAACTATTTATCGTCCATGTTTCGCTTCCATACATGGCTACACTCCATACAAATACTTTCAGAAATGACTTCCTGACAATTAAATCTATACTCGATGTTAACAAATTTCTCTTCTTCAGAAACGCTTTTCTTGCCATTGCCAGTCTACATTTTATATCCTCTCTACTTCGACCATCATCAGTTATTTTGCTCCCCAAATAGCAAAACTCCTTTACTATTTTAAGTGTTGTTATATTAACTTAAGTATGTTGTTAAATTAACCTAATTATGTCATGTATTGGAAAATTCGACTCGTTCCACATCATTACGAAATATCGTATTCATGATCCATGGAACTAGTATTAATCTAATCTAATCTAATCTAATCTGTCTCATTTCCTAATCTAATTCCCTCAGCATCACCCGACTTAATTCTACTACATTCCACTACTCGTTTTGCTTTTGTTGATGTTCATCTTATATCCTCTTTTCAAGACACTGTCCATTCCATTCAACTGCTCTTCCAAGTCCTTTGCTGTCTCTGACAGAATTACAATGTCATCGGCGAACCTCAAAGTTTTTATTTCTTCTCCATGGATTTTAATACCTACTCCGAATTTTTCTTTTGTTTCCTTTACTGCTTGCTCAATATACAGATTGAACAACATCGGGGAGAGGCTGCAACCCTTGTCTCACTCCCTTCCCAACCACTGCTTCCCTTTCATGTCCCTCGACTCTGAAGTAGATAGGAAAAAGAAAAATCTGTTACTGCAACATGTGTGAACGCAGCAAGAATTAGTTAACTTACGCGTTCAGCAGACGACGGAACCAGATCAGCGCCAACACTCGTCATTTCCGCACTTGCTCATTCTACATCTATCTCTACATCCATATTCTGCAAGCCACCGTGAAGTTTAATATACTCAGGGTTCTGGAACTCGCCACAGTCAAAAAAGTCTACGATTAGATACAAGGCACGTTAGTTAACGAGCAGTCGAAATCAGAAGTAGTTCAGATGAGTGTTTTTGCTTCTGCACTTCGCGTCAGTCACTGTTGTTCGGAAGAAAGAATTGTATATTGACGAAGCAATTTGTTGGTTTTTCATTTACAAAAAGAGTTATAGAAAAATAAAATGCATACAGCCTACTTTCTATATATCACACTATATTCCATGCTAAGGGACGACGAAGCCAAATTCTTCAGGTACTTTAGGATGTCCATGATGACATTTCAGTTGACAAGAATGCTGTCAGATGCTGTATATCGCCAACCTTATTATCACATTAAGGTAAGTATTTATTACGTTTTTTATGTTTAAGATTACTCAATGCCAAACTACGAATCAGGGAACAATTCAGATTGAAATTCATCGCTGGAAGCATTTGATGAGGAAGTTCCTGGTGCTGTACTTTGATTATTCTGTTTACAGCAGTGAGCAGGATATTGTTGCACAGATCAATAGTTAGCAGGCAATTTAACGCTGGAGTGGGAAATATTAAATTTTATATTCTGGTTTTGATGTCGTCTTACGGAACTGTAAGTAGTGTTATTTTACCATTTTTAGCGCAGTCTGCGTAGCTGCCAGATTTCCAATGATCCAGTTTCCCAACCCACGCAAGGTTGTCACATTTCGCCCCGCCCCTACGCCTTCCCCGTCCGTTTGTCGTCACAGTACAAGATGGTGGATGTAGTTCACTTGTGCTAAATTTAAAGCTGCGGAGAAATTAAATGAGTCGAAGACGGCAGAATTAGGCTAGTTGTGCGTAAAAGGGTGGAAAATTCAAAAAGTAGCCCACAAGCCCATTTGCCATAAGTTTAGAATCGCTGGAAATTCAAATTGTCCACTTGCTCTAATTTAAAAGTTGCGTCACATAAACAATGACGAGGTTTAAATAATTTTCCCCACCACAGGGGCCTACACCCACGACTCCGCCGTGTACGTAATAGTAGAGGAATGTGGGTCATCGATTTGTTTATTTATTTGTTTAAACAATTGTCGGAGTTGAACTCGCACCCGCATGTCAGATTTTTCGGGCCGCTGCCAGTCACCCTTCTAAGGAAATGAGTAGATAAATGAAAAAATAAAATAAATAAAAGCAGTAGTCATGTTTGAAAACAGGAAGCAAAAGCGGAAAAAAAACCATAACGCTAGCCACAGCGCCACCATTTCAGCTTAAAGGCATCCAACTTACGTCGAAAACTTTGACGGTCGTTTCCTCAGAAACGGCCGAGTATCTACGGATAAGCCCCTTCCACTGAGCGAAGTTTCTGTGAAACTGAGTAATGGCACTCGCCGTGTTCTCCTTGTCAGTATTATTGGTGCCTGCGAGTGGCAGCTGCTGCGGCTGCAAAATTCTGTCACCTCGTCTGCACAGAAGGCAGCTCTCCCTCATACCAGGAATCGAAGTCTCCCTCTCTCAGCTGAAATGTCCCCTCTTGAGTCTCGGATGGAAGTCTTTCTACAGAGCGCTCCCAGCAAGAATTTGAATTTTTGCTTTTGCTTTTTGGGTATGACCCTGATGCATGATTCGGTCACTATTGAGTGATTCTTCAGAGGGCCAACCAGTTACATCCGTTCTAATAAGGCAGCAGTCGCAATTCGATACTCAGTTTAAATATAATTAACCAATCGTGGGGGCTTTTTAGTGTTGAAGCACAGAAACAGGCAACCTCTGACGTCCACTATCTACCCTACTTCGTGTTGAAAAGGAACTGAAAAATGTTGTAATTTAATCTCAAAGATACAAGAAGAAAATTTGTTCGACTGTCATACCAGAGGAATACTCTAAAAAACTTTTTTATCATTGAGAGACAAAGGACTGATTTCGAGATTCTTTTATTACTTCTAGTATTAACTACCTTTTTTGTTTTGATGTGCTGGCGTCTCGTGAGCTGGACGGTTCTTGGTGCGTTCCTGGCGTATTGCGGCTAATGCTGGATTCCAGGCCGCGCTCAGTTGATAGCTATCGTCCCTGTTCACAAGATTCTCGTGGACCCGTATTTCTATTGATTCTTTAATGACGCTATCCCAATAGCTCCCGGCTCGGCACAGCACCCTGGTGTTTTCGAAATCAAAGGTGTGGTTTTCTTTGATGCTATGTTCAGCTATAGCAGATTATCTGTCCAAGTCGAACATGCCTGATGTGTTCCTCGCACCTTTTAGAGATGCAGCGCTGCGTTTGACCAAGACGCGATCAGAATGCTCTGACGGAGACACGAACGGCGCACCCGCTTCCCCCTCCACTCCGCCCGCCGGCTCCTCTGGTCCCAGCCTCCCGCGGCCAGTTGGTGGGGGGCACACCGCAGGTATAAAGGGACCGGCATCCGCAAAGTCTCGGCAGCCTTCGACTGCGTGAGGCACGACGGCCTCGTGTACAAACTCTTTGCACGCGGGGTACCGACGTCACACGCGGTCCTGCTGCGCTCCTACCTCTCGGGACGAACGTTCCACGTCCGAGCAGACGGAGGCATCTCCACAGATAGACAGATCCGCGCGGGAGTGCCACAGGGGTCGGTACTCGGCCCCCTGCTGTACTCCCTGTACACAGCCGACGCTGCGCGGGTGACACGCGTGGAGTTAGCACTTTATGCTGACGACACAGCGCTGTTCACCCGCAGCATGAACGCGGCCGAGATGCGCCGTCGCCTCCAGCTCGGATGTGACGTCCTGGGGGCCTGGTCCACCAAATGGCGATTAAAATTTAACGCCGCAAAGAGCCAGGCCATTGTGTTTAGCAGGAAAAGGCTGCCTCCGAACCTACAGCCAGTCACGATCATGGGAGGCCCCATCCCATGGTCGCGAACAGGTAAGTACCTCGGGGTGACGCTCGACCGGCAGCTGACGTCGCTCCCCCACGTCCGTGATGTCAGGGGGCGAGCAGTGGGGCACGGTCTCACTCTGTATCTGGCCCTGGTACGGCCGATACTAGAGCATGCTGCCGTGGTGTGGGGCAACGCTGCCGCCACGCACATCGCGGTGCTTCAGCGCGTACAGAACAGGGCGCTGCGCCTTGCCCTTCATAAGCCGCCTCGCTATCCTACGAGGCTACTGCACGAGGAAGCAGGCGTCCCGCTACTGCGGGACCGCTTCCGGCACATCGCCAGAGGGTTCTACAACGCTGCAGAACACTCTGGCAGCCGCCTGATTCGCGGGCTGGGTCGCCAGGCCCACCACAGGCCGACTACACGTTGGCCCGACCTCCTGCGGGAGTAAACAAACTCCCACGGAGGCGATGACGCCACATAGAGCGCCTCCCTAGTCAGAGGCGCTCCCCGAGGAAAATCCAAGGAGTTAGGTAATCATATTCAAAAGAGAGGTCTATGCAGGAACAGCAGCTACGCTGCTTACCCTGCCTCCACACCTGACAGACGTTGCCAGTGTTTTACAGTGAGTGAGTGAGTAAAGTCTCGGCACTTCGCCAGAAGATGATGAGTATGTCACTCGTCGAAACGTCGCAGTTTGAACACACCGCCACCCGGCTGGAAGCCCGAGAACTCTTCACCAGCTGTATTCGCCGGGAAAGCATACATTCACAAATACCAGACAGCTTACATAGAAAAATATACATTCTCCGCCATAGATGACAGTATTATTCTTTAATTACCACTCATTTTTGATGTAGGTAGGCTTTCGTGTGAACGAAATATAGTCACTCCTTCTGACAGAATGCACTTTAATCTCGAAGAATTGAAGAATGGTTGTCAGTGAAATGCGTTTCCTGGCGAGCAACACAGACTCCAAAACAGGAGGGAATTAGTAGTTGTAGTTATGGCCGATGACCATAGTATCCACTGACTTATCTAGTTCAGAGTGCCATGGTTAGACGTGAAGGCACCAGCAGGACAGATCACGTTTCCAGGCTCACTATTGCCAGCGTGGGTGAAGCAAAGTCAACGAAAGTTGGGTCCGAGTTCGACGTCGAGGAAGTTAAGAGGCCGTTGGGGGTACCAGCGCTCAACACGTTACAGAAGGCACAACGCGGACGTGGTGCTGATTTAACTCCACTCTGCAGTCCTCGCGCCCATATCTTAAAACGCAATCAGTACTACACTGGTCTGCTAGAGACGCACCTATTAGCGCTGTATAGTCACTGGATGCTTCCAGCCGGCCGGGGTGGCCGAGCGGTTCTAGGCGCTAGAGTCTGGAACCGCACGACCGCTACGGTCGCAGGTACGAATCCTGCCTCGGGCATTGATGTGTGTGATGTCCTTAGGTTAGCTCGGTTTAAGTAGTTCTAAGTTCTAGGGGACTGATGCCCACAGAAGTTAAGTCCCATAGTGCTCAGAGCCACTGGATGTTTCCACAGGATATCCATACAGTTTTTTACGAATGCCGGTGTGGTTGCTTCGAACAAGTCACTACCGATTTGTACTCTCGTCAGTGCGAGATAGCACTATGTCTCTAATAAAAAATAAATGTCGTGTGACTAGGGCCTCCATGTCTCTAATGATATCCATGGACACGGTGCATTAAACTCCAATGCTCCTTATTAGGCTCATGTTCAGAGAAACGCAGAACACCTTGAACAGGACGTTCATATTCACAGGACATGTAGATTAGTACGTTCTACAGAAATGATTAGCACTTTAGTCACCTGGGCTCAGCATGTGCCCTGTTGCCTCGAAAGCACAGTGTCCCCCTGGGCCCTGACAACTTGCTCCATGTGTGATGGTATCGGCGCTTATAAGCTGCGAATGGCGTCCCATGGTATATTCATCCATTCTGGTCCCAAAGTTCATTTGTGGAGGTTGCCATTGTGTAATTGTACTAAATGAGTTACAAACTGTATAAGTGGTCTAATCATCTACATCTTACTGTTCATGGCAGCAACCATACATTAGTTTTAGTATGGTGCAAGTAAAGAACAAATTTTATTGGTTCCTCATAAATTATTTACTCAAAGTAAAAGGAACAGGGCTGCAACTAAGAATTGAGAATGTACTTCTTTCCAGGAATTGTGTTATTGTAATTCTCCTTTGCATTTTCTTGCTGAGAGGGAAGCAAACGTTGACTATGTCATTTAAGTCAGGTTTAGCAGCTGTGTCGTATTACGTAAACGGGACAGCTAAGCTTGATAGTTTGCCTTCACCCACACACAGTCTTATATAGCACTTGAAAAGCATGCAAAATATCCAAGTGGGATGGCACGTCAACGCTCTTCATTAGGTCTTTTACTTCGAACTTTAAACGCAGCAGTATCTTTAACTACACTGCACAACACAAAACACCATTTTTTTCGAAACGCCGTAATTGTCTCCCATTGCGAAGTAGAAGCCCATAGTATGGCTCAAAGGTGCCTACAATGGTGCAAAACGTGGCGTCCTGCGGCTTCACCACTGTGTTCGGCGATGCTTCAGACAGCAAGGTGTGGACACACGTGAGCAGGATGCTGGAGCTCAGACGATCACGTGACCTGTAGCGTGGTTAATGATGTCGCATTGGTACCAAGTTTCATTGCAATTCTGCTCAACACCACCGTGGTCGTGTCATCATCGCAGCTCCTCTTACCCACATTTCACTCCTTCTTCTAACACATCTGCGATGGAGATCAGAACTGCAACGTCCAGGGTTTAACTGACGTGGTTTTCTTATGGGTGGCCGAGGAAAACATTTCATACACTCAGACGCTGAAAATCAACACGAAAAGGGGTGACACAAATGGTGTAAGTGAAACCGCCCACTGGTGGCTGTGACCGAGCGGTTCTAGGCGCTTCAGTATGGAACCACGCTGCTGCTACGGTCGCAGGTTCGATGTGTGTGATGTCCTTAGGTTAGTTAGGTTTAAGTAGTTCTAAGTCTAGGGGACTGATGACCTCAGAAGTTAAGTCCCATAGTGCTCAGAGTCATTTGAACCATCTTGAAACTATCCCTTGCCTTGAGCCACTGATTCTCACATACTTCGAGGTCGGAAACGATATTACGCAGTCTGATGAGCAACAGGAAGAAGTTCCTGACAACCTTCGATGCTGCTGACACCCCTGGACGATTCAATCCTTCTCTAAGGACGTAGTAGGTCAGCAACCCCAGTGAACTTGGCCGCGCGTGTTTGGGGTGCAGCGCGACCACAGTTTTTGGTCTGGGGTACAGGGTGGAACCACTAGGGACTGTTCACAACCAATCGTCGAAATCTGAACTTGATTTGAAACAGCAGAGGACGCTCATGCTTTCACAACCCATCTGTGGCGTGATCGTCAAGAGGTCAGACAGTGACATACGCCTGAATAAAACGGCGAAAGGTCCCTCTAAGTCCCTCTATTCAGCAACAGCCTCAGTGCTAGCCGCCCGCCTTAGTTTAGAATGTGAAAAATGTACCTGCGCAGAGACAAAATGTGGTGGACTCTGCGATGTCCACCCAGTTGTATCCTTATAAGTATCAGTTTTCACCTGTAAATGGCCGTGGTTGGCTATCGGACTCGTAATTATAATGGGTATACACTCGCATGCAGAAGACCTCAGTGTTGAATTCACTAACCGCTCTAAGCACTCCAGAGGTAAGCTCTTACACACAATCTTTAATTTTGAATAATTGGAACCGATTTAGTAACTTTACAAGAAAACAATGGGGAGGAGAGCACACAATATAAGTCATAATCAGTGTGAAATAGCGACATACACTGCATATGGACAATATGGATCCTACACATGTACTAATTTCATTACCGCAGCAAAGGACACTTTCATCTGCACAGAATAAATTTATTTTAAACTTGAGACACATGTACGTTAAACAATACTGAAATGTAGAGTGAAAAGTTCCTGCTAAGCATTAAAGATGCATAGCTACTGTGGTAGTGTTATTTGTAGTTTCTGTAACTAATAAAGATCTTTCTTTAACATTATGTTTATACCGAATTGACCACTGACTGAATATGAATTTTTTCACTGATGTTTTCTGACAATTTTCAACGTGAAGAATTTTTGAACTGATAGTATTTCAATGCAACGTAAAAAAAAAAAAAAAAAAAAAAAAAAAAAAAAAAAAAAAAAAGACACTTTTCTGCACTTTTGTTGAAACCTAAATTTAGCTTGCCACACGCCATGAATCGGTAAAATCGTATGTTCTGAACATCACAGTAATAATCTTTTTTGTGGCAATGTAAATGTGCACAATACCTTTTGTTGTCTTCGTTTGCAACAGCTATTATTATGCTTATGAATGTAATAAAGTAGCTGGTACTTTGAACATTATCTGATGCTTTGTTTACTATGGCAATAATAATTTTAAGCATTTTACATAGGCCTACATATATCCAGCTTATGATCTGAAAATGATGCTGATTAAATATCACAGTATGTGAAAATGACACATTAAACATCTACTGAAACAACACTACTATGATAAAGCCTTTTGCTTTCAAACACTTGTATTACTTAATTTTGACAAGAAGACGACGGATCACGACTTTTACAATATGCCCGTCACTATGAAGAATAGAATACACTACAACTTCACAATAGAAATAAATACTTCAGTCCTTTCGTGGTGTTGCGCAACGTATTGCAGCCTCTGACGAGATTTTGCTACCGATGGATGTTTTAGCAGCTTTTACACAGTGGCTTCCACGTCGTCGTTCCCATCCTAATATTTGGCCACTACAGTGGGTTATGCTGCAAAATAATGTCTGCCTCCTTCACAGGAAGCAACGACTTCCCACTGGCCGTCGTAATAACATTGCCACTTCTGCTTTGTTGATAAATAGCGGCTTAATATTGTAGATTTATGTTAGCAATAATTTCCCGTCTATTCGAGGCCATTTAACAATGATTGTTCTCCATTTAATCACCAATACAGTACATGAGCATCACACCACACGCTACTTGACAACCTTTCCGACTCACAAAGGAGACTGTTCTGTAAATTTTTGTCACAACATTCCTCCAGCCTTGTTCTTCCTTTGGGAAGTTTAACGTAAGCCTAAAGCCATGATTCGCTACAGCTGTAATTACAAAGATTAATAATACTTTTAAAAGTAAGAGCTACTTAACAGTATATAGAGATTAATACAAAAAACTACAGAGTGGCTTCTACGTCGTAGTTCCCATCGTAATATTTGGCTAGTACAGTCGGTAATGCTGTAACATATTGTCTGCCTCCTTCACAACAAACAACGACTTCCCACTGGCCCTCATAGTAACATTGCCACTTCCGCTTGGCAGACAAATAGCTGTTTAATACTGTAGAACTATGTGTAGCAATAATTTCCCGTCCATTAGAAACCGTTTAACAATGACTGTGCTCCATTTAATCACCAACAGTACAGTAAATGGGCATCGCACTACACACTACTTCACAACTTTTCCGACTAACAAAGACAGCTGTTCTGCAACTTTTTGTCACAACATTTCTCCTACCTTGTTCTTCCATGGGGAAGTCCCTTTAGATTTTAACGTAAGCCTAAAGCCATGACTCATTACAGCTTTAATTACAAACCATCATAATACTTTCGAAACTAAGAGCTACTTAACAATATATAGAAATTAATACAAAAAAACTGTTTACAGCTATTCAGTTAAAACACAGTTACATATTATTGTTTGTGTACTTCGCAAGTTGGTGGCAGCACCTTAGCGGCAATCTCCCATACTTTACGCTGCTGCCGTTAGATGGCATATGCGCCCTCAGTGCTATATAACCTCACTGCTTGCTTTATACAGGTTTTTACAACTGCCCTGCTACTGATCGTATTTTTTAAGTTATGACAGAGAATAACGAAGCAGCTTCTACGAAATAAAATGGAACAATTCCTAGACTGTGTGACGTGCTTGTGTCGTTTCAAATCCTAGGGCCTTGCAGGCAGACAACACCTTGACACTGGCCCGATTCCGCTTGCCTAGCAGCAGCTGCAAAAAGCAGCAGTGTAGCCTGCGCGCAGGTGCCTATCTAGTAACCAATTGTCCCTCTACAGGTACGTTTCTTAAAGTTCTAAACGAAGGCAGGCGACTGGCACCGAGGGTGATGTTGAACTGGGAGGTCATAGAGGGACCCTCTGCCGTTTTATTCATGCGTGAATCCATGTCGCACCCCTTCGCGAGCGCGCCACAGGAGGGCGCGAAACAGCTGATGACATTTATTCCACCGCTTAAAGCCTTTTCATGTCGATTTTGAGCGGCGGCGTGTCTGAAATGTTTTCCTCGGCTGCTCATAAGAAAACCGCCTGATTCCAACGCTAGATGTCTGACCTCCATCCCAGACGCGTCAAACGAAGGGATGAAGTGTGGGTAAGAGGCGGTGTGAGGACCTTCCCGTCGTGTGAAACACGACGGTGGCGCTGGACACAACTGTCGTGAAATTTGGTGCCAACGTGACATCACCGACCCACATTCCATCTGACACGAACTTCTAGGCTCCGGCCTCTGTTTCGCATTTGTCGACACTTCGCCGCCTCAAGCGACGCTGAGCCCGTGGGTGACGTCGCAGGACTCCTCACTTTTGCACCACTGTAGGCATTTATGAGTCAAATTTCAAACTTCTACGTCGCAATGGGAGACAATTACGGCGTTTCGAAAATAAGTAGTCTTTTAATGGTATTGTGCAGTGTAATACCACCTACCAGTGTCTCCACTATATTTGGCACCAAACTCATCTGCACAGTTTTCGAGGCATGATACAAACCTTTCATTTAAGACATTTCCAGCATGGAAATTAAAGTCATCTGAAGTGGGGTGATATACGTAAGATCTGCGTTAAGATGTTTTTTTTATGATGTTATTCGATGTGTTAATATTTTTAAAGGAAATTTATGTATTTGAAGAATTGTGGTGAGAGGAACAGTTGTTAGGCAACAGCATCTGTGTCTGCAACGGCAGCACCGTAGAGTGGTAGAATCTTTGACAGCCAGTAGTGGATAGCTGCGGTAAGCAGCAGGAACGGATTTGTTGAGTGTACAGTGTAACTCATGGAAGCATTTTTGGAACTATGTGAGTTGCAGATTCATCACGACGACAAATGATGACTCAGAACAATGGCTGGATAGCATACAGACATAAAAAAGTTTGGGAAATGAAGAACAAGGTAGTATTTGATAAGGTAAACAGTTTATTTTTGCTTTTGTAGACTTGCATTGTTGGTCCACTTCACCCTCGTCACTGTCAAGTTTTTGATAATAATTCTGTTGATTGATCTTCTGAGTTTACTGTACCATGGAACTTAGTTGATTAAATGAATTTTCACATTAGAGTCTATAATTGCTTTTTCTTATTAAATGAATTTTCGTATCAGAATGTATAATCGTTTTTTATATATATATATAAATTCCTTCCTAACTGAAATTTCAGAACTTAAAGGTTGAGTCATGTGTTTCATTGCCATTGTGTGTCAAGATCATGAACCGAATTTCCCTGAATGAACGTCAGTTAGTTTTTAGTAGTATTTTTTTTTCAGCTGTTGCAGAATCTTGCTGTTTCTGCCTGTACTTCATTTTGCACAGAAGCACTCCGTCTTCAGGCCACAAGTGGCCCGTCGGGGACATCCGACCGCCGTATCATCCTCAGTTGAGGATGCGGATAGGAGGGGTGTGTGGTCAGCACACCGCTCTCCCGGTCGTTACGATGGTTTTCTTTGACCGAAGCCGCTACTGTTCGGTCGAGTAGCTCCTCAGTTGGCATCACGAGGCTGAGTCCACCCCGAAAAATGGCAACACCGCATGGCGGCATGATGGTCACCCATCCAAGTGCCGGCCACGCCCGACAGCGCTTAACTTCGGTGATCTCACGGGAACCGGTGTATCCACTGCGGCAAGGCCGTTGCCTTCATTTTGCAGGTGAGATTCATAATACGCGATTGTTTTGTTTCGCTTGCTCAATGTAGATTCTGTCAGTTTCTTTATAGGCCATATTCAGTGCAGAAATTTTCGTGTGTATCAGGTTACATTCTTATACACGTCGACATTATAGTTCGTTTTTTTTTATACAGTTACTTTTTGTTTTTTCCAAACAGTTCGCACTGACAAAGTCTACTGAGTGTGAAATTACTGATTTGCAATGTCCTTGCCGCAGTGGTAACACCGGTTCCCGCCCCATCAGCGAAGTTAAGCGCTGTCGGGCTGGACTAGCACTTGGATGGGTGACCATCCGGTCTGCCGAGCGCTGTTGGCAAGCGGGGTGCACTCAGCCCTTGTGAGGCAAACTGAGGAGCTACTTGACTGAGAAGTAGCGGCTCTGATGTCATAAACTGACATACGGCCGGGAGAGCGGTGTGCTGACCACATGCCCCTCCATATCCGCATCCGGTGACGACTGTGGGCTTAGGATGACACAGCGTCCGGTCGGTCCCGTTCGGCCTTCCAAGGCCTGTTCGAACGGAGTTATTTACTTGCTTATGAATGACATAGGTGTTTCACACACACAGGATTCTTTTCAATTTCATGTAAGTGATGTGGCTTTGAACTCAGTAGCATATTTAGGTTGTCAGTTCACATTCCCAGGTTTGTATTTACGATAACACACACACCAGTAAATGCTACTCATTTACATATGTTTTCCATTTCACTTATTATTTTCTCAAATAAAGACCCACTTAACCTCACACAGTCTCACTCCAGTCGTCAGTCGACAGCAACAGGCAAAACTCGGAAGCCTCCGGTCATATAGCCCACTTGCTTCAGCTTCCACTCGCCGACCTTTGAGACTGGTCGCTGCTTGGGGTCGTAGTGAAGTATTGGGAAGTAAACTCCAGTGTTGATCAGGAGCGAGCTGTACAGGCGGCCACTGTTTGAGCGGAGCACACTGCTGCCACCCGCTCCACTAGTAAACCGTGCCAGCGGCCGACGCCTGTGCGGTAGTAGTTGCTTCTTTATGGCGCTACTTGCACGAAATGACACCGTAAAAGTAACAATGTGACAACAGCGTGCTTTTACAGCCGCGGGCCCTGGGAAGACTTCTTCTTATAAGCAGGGTAGAGGAAATCGAAGGTACGAGAACTCATATACGTCTCCCTGTTAATTCTTAAAAGGTCTTTCCTTTTTTTTCGATCAGTTTCTGCACCTCTTCTATCACTCCTCTTTGCGGAGGTCTATTTCGCTACCGACTCGTTACGGCCATTAATGAGAGATGTATATAAGCACGAAGATAGATACAGTAGAATCTTAGAAACATACTCTGTACGAGCCTCATGAAACCGCAGTCAGTGTGCGAAGGACACTTACTATTTTTTCAACCAAGATAGAGTCCAATGGTTGGATCAGGTGATATTGTAATCCCTGACACAGTACTCGTTAAAGCCTGTGCTATGGTAAGTGAGCGGGATTCACCTTACGAGAAAGGATTTTTGCATAGATATCGACCGCGTGTACCTGAATGGTGGCAAATCAGACTTACATCCACTATGTAATGACAATGATCCATCAAGCAAGTTCGAAACGCAATCACACGTCAGGATGGATCAAAAGCAACACTGAAGATGTTACCAATGTGACAATAATACGGTCGCCAGCCTAATTACGCATTAACTGAGTTTCTTCCCTGTACAAGTTGGTATATATTCATGCAAAACAACAAGTTGTAACACTGCATAATACAGTAGAATTTTAGAACCAGAAAATCTATTGAACTGATAGTTTCACATTCTGTACTGATATGGAAAATCATGAATACATAACACTACACCATAATGTTTTCTACAAAACTTTATACTGTCTATTAATCTGATTAAAATGGGTCATAGGTTAGCCTAGAAATTGTACTTTCATACCGCACACAAAAAGTCAATTTTTATAAAGATAAAACACTGATAAATTTTGACTTATACATTGACTTTAAATTTTGCTTCAGAATTCAAATGAATGCGGGGGGGGGGGGGGGGCCTGAAACTGTTATGATCGCTGTATTTAAAAAAATGATTACTGAATTTTTTATTCATTCAAGATTTCCAGTATATAAGTTACTACTCTTTTCATCTTATTTACTGCTCATTTAAATGCCTTTAAATATGTCTCGAAATAATAAACTTCATTACTATATCAATACCAAAGTTATTTTTCGACTTCGTTAGACCTCGCTAATCATTTACTGCTTCATTAACAAAACATTTCTTTAAACACCATTCTAATATAACTAGTTCTGCAAATAATTATTATTAGCACAATTTTTAATTTTCATTTCAGGACACTCAGATTGCACAACGTTTGGAAAGGACCCTGTCTAGGTTAGTTGTGAGGATAATTAAATGATGGAAAAGTTTTGGTAAAATTTAGGTTATTATTGCACAGTTCACTCTCTGGTCCATACGAATACAGTACTAAAAGTTTGAACCTGCTTGTATCGATGCGGCGGTTGGCAGGCGGCGAGATGACGAGGCACAGAGCACACATACAACCACAGTTATTGCTCTTGACGTATCGGCACTATAATTCTTCTTAGCGTCGCAATACTTTTCCATTTAGTGCCTATGGAATTTTTCCATGCTGTGTGGGCGTTGGAACGGCATACCCGAGGCTCAGTGAAGCTACGTCTTCCAGGAGAGCCTCTTCGCTCCAGAAGGTGTTGCTCAAACCAGTGCCAAACTCCAACTACTACTACTGAGCCCGTTGTGCCGTACAGTGCCCTGCGCATTTTCCCGCGCTCGCCTGCCATCCACCTTTTACCGCTCCCTGACAGGCCGGGTATTCACCCGAGGTTTTGCGTTCTACATATCCTAACACATTGCCTACGTATGGACCAGACGCACAGTTACAATTTTAAACATCTTACAACAGTCTCAACATTTGTTACATTTCAATTCTATTACAATATTGCTTGAAATTTGACATAAACATTAATATTCACATTGAAACTTATTTACAGTTTTCTTAGCATAATGGCATGAAACAAAAAGAAATGAAATCAGAACATCAATTACACAAGTTTATCGTAAAATCAGATGAAAAGAATTACTTATATGTACAACAGTACAGAGTCGTTGTTGTTACAATATGAGATGCAAAATCCACTCACTGTATCTCAAGGCTATGAAAATATTCGGAAATGACTACTCCTTCTACCTAATAGATGAATTCTTAGATATGAAGTAGTAAGAGTAAAAATAATTAATTAATTATTTTGTGTAAAGAAAACTTATGTTAAAGTGACACATTCCACGTCACTACGAAATGTCGTATTCATCATATATGGAACAAGGATTGATGTATGTACAGGGATTGCTCAGAACGAGAAGATTCAGTGTGGTGCAAGCGTGTAAAGCAAGCAGGAAACCGAGCCACGCAGATGCGTTCGAGCTTCCTACAGCCAACTGAGCGAGTTTGGAAGGGGGAAAATTGTGGCCTTCCGAGTGGTGGGCTGGTCCTTTCGCAGAAGTACCACACAAGGTGCGAGTGCTGCGTGAGTTGTGCAACGGTGCTGCTATCACTGGTCAAGTGAACATTCTCACACAAATAAACCAGATTCTGGACGTCCACTTACCAACGCCAGCCAAGATCGCCGTGTTGTAAGGGCAGCAGTGGCAGGCCGTATCCAGGTCTTATGGTGTGGGGTGCGGTATGCTGCAACTCTCGTTCACTTTTGGTGTTTCTGGAGGGGACGCTAACCAGCGCTTGCTACATGCCGAATGGTGTTTGACCAGTTGTTTTGCCGTTCCTGCAACAGAAAGGTGAAGTGTTGTTCCAACAGGATAACGCTCTCCCACACGCTGCCCATGAAACTCAACGCCCTCTGCAAGACGTCCAGAAACTTCCACGGCCAGCACGATCTTTAGACTTGTCTTCAATCGAGCACGTGCAGGATATGATGGGATGAGAAGTGACTAGTGTGACTCGTCAGCCAACAGCTACACGAACAGTTCGAGCAGGCGTGACATAACATACCCCCAGTACTCGCCTCTGTACGATCGACTGGATGCAAGAATCAGCAACCGCACTGCTGCCCGTGAAGCCTACATCACTTACTAATATGGATGTTTCAGCATGGATCAATATGTAGTACCTCAGAACCACTTGTGTTATTGATCTGCTGATGTAATTTCATATACTCCACATATACTGTTGCAACAATAAATCTTGAGTGGGTTGGAAACCCCTGAAGGGGAGTACAATTTCTTTTCCAGCAATGTAACATATTGCTCTTAAGGGGCTCCGGAAAGGCTCAAAATCATGAAAAGTTCAATTTTTACTTTGTTACGTTTTCTGAATCTGCAAACTATTACCTTTTAATAGATATATAATTTATTCAATTCCGAAGACTACAACTATTTTTAAATTTTTTTTGAAATGTGTTCTACATGGGCGTGACCCACTGTGGCGCTGTTAAATTGCTGTCAAATGGTGTTATTATTAACGTCCGTGTTCATCAGGTACATTTTAGTGATGTGAGATAAAGTATGTGTTGTGGCTAACCTGTGATGGTTCAATATATATCGCTGGTGTGATTGTCGATTGTTTCATGTTTATTTACTCTGTCGTTATCTCGAAAATATTCGTAATTAATTCTGTTTCTTGAGTCTCTGTTTTGTTGAAGTATGATAATGGGTAAAAGTAAAGTTATTAAAAATCCTCTGAAGGCTTTTAAGAAAAGGAGAAATGTTGGAAAGCCAAAGGTATGTGTTATTACTGTAAACAATAAACACGATAACCAAGTGAGTGAACCTAACCTCTCAAGTACACCTGCCCATTGCAGTAAAAGTGGGAAAGAAAATACTTCACAGAAGAAGCTTGGTTCAATGAGTGAAAACTATGAATGTTTTATGGGCGAATCGGATGTGAATGAAATATTTGATATGTCGGTTCTCAAAGGAATTTTTTCAAACTGTGTAAGATGTATTCATTGTAGTGAAGTTGGTCTGGAACTCTCCATAATAAAGCACGTAGGACTTGCTAGTGAAATTCAACTGAAATGTGATAAGTGTTCATACATGACCACCTTTTGGAACAGTGTTGCAGTAACTGCAACTGAACAAAATGGTAGCAAAAACTACGAACACAACAACGAGCGATGCTTGCTTTAGACAAGGAACGCCTTCGGGCTGCAGACAGGGCAGTAAAGAGTCTAGAAATACAAGCAAGAGTAAACAGGAGGAGGAACAAGAGGAAGCTGGAGGAGGAGTTTGCAGAGGATGAAGATAATCCATCCTATGGACCTGGAATGCACTAAAAAGTTAATCCAATCTTTGTCGCTCGATTCCCAAAACTTTTATTTTCTCATACTAATTACATGTTTTCTAAGGATCTTCCAAACATATTTGTTTCAAACTTTCAGTAAATGTTGCACAGTACCTTCTGCATAATTTACCACAGCCTTTTCCCAAAAAACTGTATATTTTTGAATATATAAATAAAAAATTGCAAAAAATTGTTGTGAATTTTCATTACAATTGAAAAAAAAAATCATCTTTAATAACTGAACTAAAATTTTGTAAAATCCCTGTGTTAAGTTGTAGCCCATATTCCAATAAATAATCTGTAAAAAGTTCAACTTCCTACCTCAAATACTTTGTGAGGAAAGATGTAATTTATAAGCGTTATTTTAACATTGCAAGTATAGGGCGTTCCGGGGCCCCTTAAGAGTTGGGGGGGGGGGGGGGGGATCTCACTCTGTTCGTTCACGGTCCTGGATGACATTACATTTGTAACTCTATGATGTTGATACTACGTTCGATAGGGTTCCACGCTGTTGTCATATGAATATAATACTGAATATTAGACTATATTTGCGATTGACTTTGAGGGTTAGTATAAAATAGCGTGTTGTTCAAAAAGTAATTACATGCACACCTTTATGGAGTATTACTACAGCTACTAACATCGGTGAAGTGTGTGTGTGGCGGCGTCGGCTCATGTCTCAGTGCTGAATCTTAACGTTTGCCTACAAAGTCGCTGTCCACGTTGAAAACTGAGGCCTTTTTAAGAACTTGGGGACGTCTCTGAGTGAGCATCTGCTACGTGACGTCCTTGGTTGGAATGTGCTGAATGTCGCAAAATGCCTTAGGGCGTCGGATAAGTGATGGTAATGGTAGAGTTGTTGGTGAATGAGGAAGTGCAGAGCACTGAAGGCAGTCATTGCTCACAACGGTTGTGAAACAATGAACTTCTCCAGCTGCGGAATGTCAGAACAGTTGGCCAGCGGCTGCCTGCATTCCTAAATGTATGACGTGGCACTGGCCAGTTCATATGTGTACCCACTGCAGGTGAAAGCGGCCTCTCTGCCGTGGTGAACTCGGGAGCTGTCAAGTGGTGCGCTCCGAGCAATACTGGTGCTGCGTGACAGCCTGATGGGATGGCTGTAACGTGCAACCTGGCCAGGCATGCCACAGCACGGTGGCGTGTGGTGGACTGGACGCGAGCTGGTGCCCACGAGTCGACTGGCATTCGGTGTGGTGAGTACGTCATCAGCGGTGTGACGAGTGCTTGACAACTGTACAGGTTGCATCAGTGGCATATTCAGTTTCAAAGATAGGACGACTGCCCTATAGTTTGACAGCCAGCAGACTGCCCGTCGTTTTAAACTTGGGGTGAGCGGATTTTCTCACCGTTTTGTGCTTTCGGCATCTGGTGTGAAGAGGTGAATTGTTAAGACTGTAATGGCAGAGGGGGTGTGGGGATTATTTAAGCACAGCACGAGTGGACTTAGGGGAAATGGCCCAGCTCAGTGCAAAGCATACAGGTCCGCTATTCTGTTTGAGATAACACAAGTGGGCCCATCTAATTGGCAGACCTTTTGTCCCAGGAAATCTTACATCACGGAGAATGTCCCAGTATTCCAGGTTTTGGATTCTAACGTCACCGAGCCTGTTCTAATATTCCATGTCTTGGATTCTGTCGTCATATAGCCTGACACAGTATTCCAGGTCAGCCAGTGCGACAGTGCATCATCTTACGTTTTTGAATTTCCCACCAATTTATACTTAGGGCAGCAACCCTGCTTTCGTAGAAAACACACTAGCGCAAATGTCCTAGTTTTTAATTTTCCGCCATTTTTTAACTTCCCACCAAAATTTGAATTTCTCGCTATTTTATAAATGGGGCAATTGACCTTTGGCAGATGGAGGTGGGATGGGAGTGAGGAAATCCCATGACTCATGTGTCACGTCTTAATGATGTCATTGGTGACTGACGTTGTCCAAGAACTCGTCCAGCAAACCTTCTTGTAGTGAAGAATGTCGTCCTGTTGCTCTTCGCACAGTGAAAGATCGTTTTCGTCGGCAAAATATATGGGAATCGATGGCCCAAGGGATGAGTGGTTTCACTGACGCCCTTGACGCCACGTGCTGAGGCCTTCTCATGTCGCTTCTCGGCGACTGTGTGTCTCAAATGTTATTCCTCGGCCACACATAAGAAAACCGAACGATTTCAACGCATGGCGTTGCGATTCTGATCTCCATCACAGAGGTGTCTAGAGATGATGTGAAATGTGGTAAGAGGGGATGTTGTGAGGTGCCGGGGCTAGCACCGTGTTTAGCACTAAGTTGAGCTAGAATTTGCATATGGAAATCATGCCCTAAGCCCCCTCCCCTTTCCTAACTCCGACTTTTTGCTGTTGGACATGGATTTATTTTGACTAAATTCAAAATGAAAAACACATGAAGCGTTTACAACACGTCAATTTGATACACAGATAATTGCTGTGAAGGTGAAGTTGTCCATAAATTAGCTTGTGACATTTATGACGAAGTGGTATGTGGAGCCAATTACTGGCAACTCAAATCTTAAGAAAAACACCCAGAAAACCCGACATTAATTGCACTGAACAATAGTGAGAACAATGAAAACGCAACACAGAACGTTAACACAAAGAATGGAAACAGGCACTATCTGCTGAGCTCTGAATATCACGTAGCAAAATTCCCTAATCTGCCGGTGCTTCGGACACACATTACCAGGCTGTCTTCTTTACTGCAAGGACACGATCTGGCGTACCGGAGCCGATGGCTGGTTGCTTCGACGTCCCGTCGTGGTGACGATAATGTCGCGAGAATAGCCCAAAACTAATGATCGTGGGCTGGTTGTTCCCGACTAAAGACTTCCAAGCAGTTCAAATGCGCCTCTGAGGGAGGCAAAGAAAGCTCGCCACACGATCACTCACGGTACAGTGATTTTAACAAGCAAAGTCACACAGTAACTCCGATACAGTCAACTTTAGCCAAAACTGCTCAAGACCCACAACACAGGCCGTTTGTACGCAGAATGGACAATTGCCAACTGTACTCGAAAAGTTACGTTGAAGCCGAAACTTCAGCAACCTCGTCAAGCAGGTACTATAAAACAAAAGCACGTTAGACAGCCAACGGAAGGCAGGCTGTCCAGAGCAGCTAGTGCTCAGTCTTGTAACCTACTCAGACCGAAAGGCTAGACTACTCCTTCACCGAGCATGCGCACAAGCCGAACCCAGTACATTACCACCCCCACCACCGTGGCCGTGGTTAAACGTGCCAATCAGCAACTTGATAACCGGTGGAAAATTCCACTCTATTGCCGAAGCACTTCTACTACAACAATGGAGATGCTCGGCGCCAATTTCTGCGCCGATTTTGCTACGTCACTGAGCTTTTCGCAGAGCAAGCCCATCATAGGTAATCTTTTACAGAAAACGCGGGAATATGCCCGCGAAAACTGCCTGGGAACTCTTGTCGTTCCCGTGCCCCGTTTGTAGCTCCCCAGAAGGGTTGTTTACCGAATACCCGCGAAGAAACGGAATATCTCACCCTAGGCGTTCCCTCAGAACCCACCGTGGGCGTGCCTTCCCGCTCTTTGGACAATGTCGGCGTCGGAGCAGCATCCCCCCCCCCCCTCCATTCAGCCGTTCCCTCACAACAAGCCGGCATAAGCCTTTCTTGACCAGCAGAACCCTCCTGTCTTTACGGAGCACCCAGGCGACGAGAGACGCCGCTTGGGAAGGAACTGTTCACCGCATGCAATTAGAGAGGAAAACATTCGTATCTTCCGAGTACTCAATACTAGCATAGTAATGAGCATTCTTGGCTACATCTCGCCAAATCGAATTAATAAGAGTAAAATGATTGCTGTAAACATGAGAGGGGGCAGGCGGTAGTGTGCATCGGAAAGACATGCCACCTCTCAATGTGACAACGTTCCCACGGTCTGACACGTCCACATGCCGTTGGGCAGAATTGTCGTGAAGTCTGGTGCCAAAGTGACATCGGTAACCCACTCCGCACCTCACATCAACTCTGATTTCTGGCCTTTTTTTTCGCATTTGTCTACACCTCTCTGTTTGAAGCTTCGCCGTTCGTGCGCCGAGCCAGAGATCAACGTCGCAGAGCGCCACACTTCTGCACCGTTACAGAGGAATACATGAAATGTATTCGCGGTTGCGTATGTAGACAATAATCACCTGTATAATGGAATGACAACAATCCGTGCCGGACCGTGACTACGACACGGATTCCCCGCTTATCGCGGCCGGTCGCCTTACCGTTAGCTTATCTGAGCACAACTCACAGCGAGACCCAAACCTCCATATGTCGTCAACCATGTATCTACAACTTGCACCCGTACACCCAGTGAATATCAGTGTATTCCCGTACAGGGGAGACAGTTTAACTGGAAGTCACTCTCCCAGTGTCTGAGAGTGAATGCGATATTGCGACGTTTGTGCTGTTCAGAAGCAAGATAGAGCCAGTGTTCCTGCATCATACTTCTGAACAACACGGGTACTGCAATATCGCATTACAGAGGAAGGTTGTAGGCACCTTTCAGCCAAATTTGAAACATTTCATCGCAATGAGGGACAATTACTGGATTTCGAAAAAGTGACCTTTTAATTGTGTTGCGCAGTTTATTACACCACACGCAAGTACACATCATGAACTTATTATCCATCTTCCTCTACTTTCAATTCTATTACACTATATGACTATTTCAATTTTTTGCATTTAGTGTGTATTCATTTACTGGATAGAAAGGGCACACTACAGGCAATAGTTTAATTGTCTGGTTAAATTTCTCTCTCAAGCTGATATTTGAAATAAGAAGTGGTAAATACTTGTACAGTTTTACTGCCATATAAGCAGAGCTTCTTTACAGTTTAGCTACGTCACGTCGTGGAAGTTAAGACTTTATACAGTTTCTGGTTGCATGGTTTTGTATGTCTTCGTTTTTGAACTTGTTTTTATGTTCCACACAAACGTTAGTATATTGTAGAAAATTAGAATTTTAAGTTTCTTGGATATTGACCTGCAGCTGTCTGTTCTTCATGCGTAATCCATTATTCTGACTGTTATTTTTTGCTGTTTGAAGATTTTAATTGCATCATCCACCTGACCCCATATTTCTGTTCCATAGGTCACAACAGCATTAAAATAAGAGAAATACACCAAATGCATAGCGTCATCTGCTGCTATTGGTTTAATGTTACATATAACAATCATGGCTAACTTAGTTTATTAGTTATGGTAGCAATATGATCTTTCCACAGTTAACAGTTATCTACAGTGAGTCCTAAGAATGCTGTATTTTGAAATACATTTATATCCAGTGCTTGTAATTGTAAGGATCTCTCTATTTTCTTATTTAACACTATTGTTTTAGTTTACTCATTATTGAAAATCAGCCTATTGTTTCATGCCATTGAGTGATTGACTCAAGCATCATTTTAACTTTTGTTATGGAATCCTGAAAATTTTTGTCAGTGTTATGCAGGTGGTATCAGCTCCAAATAATCATTTCACTTCCAGTGTTAAGAGGTCAATTAGTTATATATATATATGTATGTATAAGGATCAACAGAGGTTCTAATATGTTTCCCAGTGGTACACCGCGACTTATTTGTTGAAAGTATGACCATTTTTATTTCTGCTCCTGGCTTCCCAATTTGCAGGTGTGATTTAATGATACTAAGAGCTGTGTGTCTACCCCCATAGCGATCAATTTTCCTTGTTAAAATGTGATGGTCAACTAGGATGAAAATTTTCAGTAAGACACAAAATATATCAAGAGAATTTTGGCCTTGAGCTTGTACCACTGAGATTATAGTGACACATTCAAATGCACTTGAAACTGTTGATTTTCTTTCCTGGAATTCAAATTGACCACTATTTATAATGTCATTTCTTTCAAGATACGACATAAGTTTAATATATATTATTTTTTCAAGAATATTGAGGAAATGGGTGGTAGGCCAACTGGTTTGTAGCTATCAGAGCACAATGGGATCTCCTTTTTTGTATAGTAGTAAAAATCGGGCTACTTTCGTTGTAGTGTTCATTCCACTCCATCGTTGACTGTCTGATACAGCATCCAGTTTTCATGATCATATTAAAATGACACAGTAACGTTTGCAACCACAACTGTTTCATTTTTAATATAATCTGGTTAATTTGGTTCTATCTGGAAAATCATCTTCCATCAGACATGAATTAACTTGGTGGCCTAGTAGTTTCAACATTTTATTTCTCACAACTTTAAAATTTTGTTTGAAAGCCCATTTATGTCAGTGTATGTTCTATTAGCAAATGTCTTTAGCACTTTTTACTATCTCTTGCTCTTTTACAGGATACAAATGACATCAGTTAATTACAGGCTCCTGCCTATTTTTAAGCAGCTACATAGCCTGCTGAGGATCACTTTTGTTATTTTGTGTAAGTCTCTGGCATATGCTGGTAAAATATTTGCCGAAAGAACTGGATCTGTTATTCTGTTGTTTACTTTGAGCTTTAGAGTTTTGCTATTGTTGTCTGATGATTTTCTTGTTCTTTGCTCTCTTCCATAAGATTTTGCATCTCTTAGTGTCTTATTGTACGTCTTTTTCTAAGCTTTATAACATTCATCAATATGGTCAGGCTCACGTGGATCTTTGCTAATACTATAAAGATGTTTATATTTTTAAGAGACAACTAACCCATCAACGGCTATGGCGCATGCCGCATCCCCTTTCCCTTCGCTGTCCTCGTTTTTCTCACTAACCACTTATATATAGCTTTTAAGTAAGTATCCAGTAAAATGTTATACTTATCATTTATATTATTAGGAAGGTACAATTCTGACCAATTTTCATTTTCGTATTTTTGCTGTAGAAACTATGTTAGAGATGCTAACGTCTCTGTAAGAGAATTAATTGCGAGTATCTATTTTCACAACATCTTCATAATTAGAGTCCGTGAATTGTGTTCTGATAGACTTGTGGGACAGTTGGGCACAATAAAAACTACACATATGACGATGCATATGCACAAACAGGATTTATGTAACACTTGATAAATACACAGTAACACAGAGAACGAATTGCGAGCATGTCACAGCAACACGTATGTCCAAAGACCACTAAACATCAGTAATAAAAGTCGAAGATTTGTGTGTCTTTGTCAGTGACTGAGATAACTTCGCTTCCACACAGCCCGCAGCCCTGGGAGCTCGGGAAAAGTGGGCAAAAGTGTTACGTAGGTGATGTTGCCGTCAGTGGCTCGACAGCGTCATGCAGGGTCGTTATGATTAAACTATCACTACTTGGATCAGTGTAGACCGAAAACTGTTTCACAACATTTGTTACTGGCCGCTTTGAATTCTCTTGTTGGATCTGTGCAGTAATTGTGCTATTCTGCAGACTTGATAACACATGAGGCTGTTATTGTTGCAGATCTTTGTGTCACGAATTAGCGATGTAAAAGTTCTGATTTTATAAACCATGCCAAACTGACCATTAACTGTTTCAGTTCCCACTCGAAGTTGCACAGAGAGAAAGTTTATATCGACACCTTGGGGTTGTAAGAAATCGACACAATATGGGTACCGCAACATCTGCCAAGACAAAAGTCCACTTTAATGATCATCAGAAACCCCGTCAACAATAGTTTCCTGCTCTGCATATGTAGAAATAATTGAACTATTGGCCACTGTATGTCATGTGTCTGTATTTGCTTGCGCTGTGCGATTGGTAAGGTTCCGACAGAACTGGAATCTACTAAGTACATACATCATGCACGTATATCGTTCACATACAACATATCAACAGTCGACACTTGTAAGGTACTGGTGTGCTCGGGTTTCTAACGTTTGACATGCAGAGACGTATGTTGTGTGAAACATAATTGTCTCGGCTAGTCCCGGCGGAGGTTCGAGTCCTCCCTTCAGGCATGGGTGTGTGTGTTTGTCCTTAGGATAATTTAGATTAAGTAGTGTGTAAGCTTAGGGACTGATGACCTTGGCAGTTAAGTCCCATAAGATTTCACACAGATTTGAACATTTTTTGAACATAATTGTCAGTTTTCTGCCAGGGAATAGTGACTGTTGAGTTGGAATTGCTTCTGTTTTTGCAATCAGCGAAACGTCATGTGTAGATTTTTTTTTACTTTATTGTTATTTTAAAGCCTGTACAAAATCAGGTAGGCTGGCAGCGGCACTCTACGCCGCTCTTCAGCCAGAGCGTTTACAATAGTAGAAGAACGGAGCATGATAATGAAACAAAGTGACGGGCAAAAGAGAGAGGTCACAGAGACACACAAAAAAAAAAACACGGAGTCGTTCACACGTGACGATAACAACACTGAAAACACATTGGCACAGCGCACAGAACACTGACGAATCCGACGCACAAGTGAACGTAGTAGTGGGACGGCGGACACCAAAAACACTAAACGACGTCACACACACGAGACACAGAAGGCGATGATCTCCGGCGTGCGAATGTTCACTTTGCGTGTGCGAGTCCGGGGACCTGCCAAGAGAGGAGGAGGAGGAGGAAGGGGAGTGGGAGAGCGAGAGGGGAGAGTAGAAATGCCACGGGCAGGGGAGATAGGGGGGAGGGAGGAAGGGGGAGAGCAAGCCCGGGGGAAGAGGGGGGAGGGAGGGGACTGGGAAAAGGAAAAAGAAGGGAAGAGAAGAGAAGGGAGGGAGGGTGCCAAAAGGAAAGGACACCGGAAGTGGGGGGCGGGGCAGGGTCAAAGTTGATAGGAGGGGTAGATGGAGGGGACGAGGACATCATCAGGGAGAGGGAGCTGGCGGAAGCCACCTTGGGAGAGGGTAAGGAGGGTGGAGAGATGGAGACCGGGCAGGACGTGGGAATACAGGCGCAGCAGCGGGCGGGGACGGGAGAGGATCGGGGATTCGAGCGGGTGAGGAGGATCAAGTTTACGGGAGGTGTACAGGATCCGTATCCTTTCAAGGAAAAGGAGGAGGTGGGGGAAGGGGATGAGATCATACAGGATCCACGTGGGGGAGGGGAGACGGATGCAATAGGCGAGGCGGAGAGCATGGCGTTCAAGGATTTGGAGGGATATATAAAAGGTAGGGGGAGCGGAGATCCATGCTGGATGGGCATAACAAAGGATAGGGCGGATGAGGGATTTATAGGTGTGGAGGATGGTGGAGGGGTCCAGACCCCACGTACGGCCGGAAAGGAGCTTGAGGAGACGGAGGCGGGAACGTGCCTTGGCTTGGATTGTCTGGAGATGGGGAGTCCAGGAGAGGCGACGGTCGAGGGTGACGCCAAGGTACTGAAGGGTGAGAGTGAGGGCGATGGGACGGCCATAGACAGGGAGATAGAAATCAAGGAGGCGGAAGGAAGGGGTGGTTTTGCCTACAATGATCGCCTGGGTTTTGGAAGGATTGACCTTGAGCAACCACTGGTTGCACCAAGCGGTGAACCGGTCGAGATGGGATTGGAGAAGGCGTTGGGAGCGTTGCAGGGTGGGGGCAAGGGCAAGGAAGGCGGTGTCATCGGCAAACTGGAGAAGGTGGACGGGGGGTGGCGGCGGTGGCATGTCCGCCGTGTACAACAGGTACAGAAGGGGGGGAGAGGACGGAGCCTTGGGGCACACCAGTTGAGGGGAAAAAGGTGTAGGAATCTGTGTTATGGATGGTGACATAGGAAGGACGGTGGGAGAGAAAGGAACCGATCAGACGGACGTAGTTAATGGGAAGGGCGAAGGTTTGAAGCTTGAAGAGGAGACCGGAATGCCATATGCGGTCATAAGCGCGTTCGAGGGGAATTGAGCTGTTCGGAAAGGAGATGAGTGAGGTGAAGGAGAAGATCGTTGGAAGAGAAGGACGGCCGAAAGCCACACTGGGTAACGGGAAGGAGGCGGTGCTGGCGGAGATGCTGGTGGATGCGTCGGGTGAGGGTAGATTCCAGGACCTTGCTGAAGACCGAGGTAAGGCTGATGGGACGGTAGGAGGAGACGGCGGACGGCGGTTTGCCGGGTTTAAGGAACATGAGGATATGGGAGGTTTTCCACAGGTCGGGGTAGTAACCGGTGGACAGGACTATATTGTAGAGCCTGGCCAGGGTGGAGAGAAAAGAGACAGGAGCTTCACGAAGGTGACGGTAGGTGACACGATCGTGACCAGGAGCGGTGTTGCGTTTTGTGCGGAGTGTAGCAATGAGATCCTGTGTTGTGATAGGAGTATTGAGGTCCGTGTGTGCAATGTTGTCCAAGTACTGGAAACCAGGAGCGAGGGGAGGGACAGAGGTGTCAGTTCGATCGCGGATATCCGGGAAGAGGGAGTAGTCGAACTGGGGATCATCGGGGATGGAAAACGCATCGGACAGGTAGGAGGCAAAGTGGTTGGCCTTACTAAGGGCGTCAGGGAAGGGGTGATCATCATGGAGAAGAGGATAGTAGGGGGAGGGCTTAGTTCCGGTAAGGCGACGGAAGGCGGACCAGAACTTGGACGAGTTTATAGGGAGGGTAGCATTTAAACGGGTGCATGTCTGTCGCCAGTCCCGGCGTTTCTTAGCCGCGAGCAAATTACGGATGTGTCGCTGGAGTTGCCGATGGCGTCGTAGTGTGTCCGGGTCACGCGTGCGGAGGAAGGCACGGTAGAGACGACGGGATTCACGGAGGAGGAGGACGGCCTGTGGGGGTAAGGTAGGACGATGGGGGTGGATGGCAACAGTAGGGACGTGGGCCTCCACGGCCTCAGACAAGGTCCGCTGGAGAAAGGGGGCGGCATGGGTGACATCATCGGGAAGGCGATAGGTGAGAGGGTGGCTATCGACCTGGGTGGAGAGGGTATCCCGGTAGGCATTCCAGTTGGCATGGGAATAGTCATGGATGTACTTAGGGGGAGGGTCATTACGAGGGTCAGGGCGGGGGCGACGACAGTCTGAAACGGTGAGGAGGACAGGGAGATGGTCGCTACCAATAGGCTCCAGGACATTCACCATAATGCGACCAAGGAGGTTGGGGGAGGAGAGAAGAACATCGGGAGTGGAGTTGGATTCGGGACGGGTGTGCTGGGGGATGGGAATGAGGTCGCCTTGAAGGGAGGAGAGGAACCGATGCCACCGCCGTAACTGGGCAGCGGAGCGACTATGGATGTTGAGGTCGGCGGCGATCATGTAGGAGGAGAAGGTACGGTCGATGTGGGAGAGGAAGTCGAAAGGAAGAGGGGCGTTGGGGCGGACATAGATGGTGGCACAGGTAACGGTAAGGCCCGGGAAGAAGAGACTAAGGATCAGGTGTTCGGTGGGGTCGGGAAGGAGAGGTTGGAGCCGAACGGGGATCTGGCGCTGGTGACCAATGGCAACTCTGCCACGCGCAACTGGGAGGGGATTATCGGAGCGGTGGAGGAGATAGGGGGAGGTGTGAATGGAGTGGTGGGGTTGGAGGAAGGTTTCATTGAGGAGGAAGGCATCCACACGGTGGGTAGCAAGGGTGTGCAGGAAGAGGTTCTTGTTGGCGGGAAGGGAGCAGATATTGTTGAAAAGGATACGGTGCTGTCGCGCCATGACAGGGAGTTAGACGAGGGTGTCAAGACGGGAGAAGGTGAAATGGGCCTGGTTGTTGGAATAGGTGGTGTACATTTTAAGGTGAAAAATGGAACGGGCGGCGAGGGAGATCTGTTGGAGGGTGTGGGGGCGCTGAAAGGGATGAACATTCTGGAGGACGATGGTGAGGAACCTGATGATGTCCTCAGCGGGGGGGGGGGGGACGAAGGGAATTGCCAGGAGGGGTGGGGGCATCCAGAGGACGGACAGGTACGGTGAGTTCAGGAGTAGTTGGAGGGGGCCGGGCTTTACACTTTTAGGAGTAGGTGGGATGGCGGACATTGCAGGTATTACAGGAGGGAGGGGATTGGAGGTTAGGGCACTGCCGGAGGAAGTGTGCTTGCCGACAATGCGGGCAGGTGGGGGCCTCGCGGCACTCAGCTGTTGGGTGTGCATTATAGCGCAGACACCTCTGGCAGCGCAGGGATTGAGGAGGGGAACGGGAGGGGTCGACTTTGTACTGCTGGTGGAAGAGGAGGGCACCCTCCTTCAGGAGACGGTCAATGGAGGGGGCGTCCTCAGAAAAAACCCGCATAAGGCGGGGGGGTCAGACCGAGTTGAAAATGCGGCAGACAGCCCGCGCCTCCAGTGTGGGATGGGCCTTGAGCTCCGCCAACACCTCCTCCTCCGTGATCGACGGACTGAGCCGCGTGATCACGGCGGTGAGGGTCGGCGGGCGATGCAGGGATTGGGGTTGGCGGGTAGGAGATGGAGAAGGAGCAGGGGTAAGGGAGGCGGTAGGACCAAAACGGGTGATGGGGAGGCGGGAGAGGATGTCAGTATGGAGGGTTGGGCTGGGGGAGGAGATAAGAACAGAATCCCGTCTGGGAGTAAGGAGAGAGATGGGGGCACCAGGGAAATGTTGGCGGAGGAGGAGGGAGAGATTCCGGGCCTCGAGAAAGGAAGGATCGGGATGGGACAGGAGATATTTGTATAAACTGGGGGGGGAGGAGGAGGAGGAGGAGGAGGAGGAGGAGGAGGAGGAGGTGGGAGCAGGGCCAGGCGGGGAGACATCCATGGCACTCTGAGGGGGGATGGAGGTCGGGGCGGGGCCTTTTTGGGAGTGGAGGAGGTGGGGGTGCCACTAGGGCGTTTGATGGCGGCAGAAGAGCTGGAGGTGACATGAGGGACGGGAGCGATGGGGAGGTGGTGGGAAGGGACAGGTCCCGGCGTGGACGCAGCAGTCGGCGCTGGAGATGGTGACGGTGACGGTGAAGGCGAAGGCGAAGGCGACGGCGACGGCGACGATGATGACGGTGGTGGCGGTGATGGCGAAGGCGACGGGGAGAGCTGGGCGTGGACAGTGGCCCCACGGGCCACCACCCTAGCCGGAGCTGCAGTGACAGGCTGGGGGAGTGAGGGGAAAGGATCAGAACGAGAGGAGCGAGAGGAAGAAGGGGGAGAGGGGGCGACAAAGAGCGAAGGCGAAGGGAGAGTGAGGAGAGGTGCGATGGAAGGAGGGGGGTGTGACTGGGCACACCAAGTTATAGTGGTGGAGGCGGCGGAAGGTGAGGTATAGACGATGGCGGTGGTGGTAGTGGTGGCGGTGGAGGTGGGGGCGGACATGACGACAGGGAGAAAAAACGCACAGCACGAAAAGGAAAGGACACAAACTGGGAACAGACGAAGACGCAGACGAACGAAGACCAGGGTCGGACGACCAGAGTCGGACGGCGACGGCGACGGCGACGGCGGGTGGCAGGAACGCCGCACCTGCTGCTGCCGCGGACGGGGCCCGGGGCTGCTGCTGCTGCTGCTGCCACAGGAGGAGGACTGACTGGCTGGCTGGCTGGCTGGCTGGCTGGCTGGCTGGCTGGCTGCTGCCGGTGGGACCGCTGCTGCAGGCCGGGACCGGGACCACTGCTGCTGCTGCTGCTGCTGCTGCTGCTGGACAGGCGGGCGGGCGGGCTGGCTGGCTGGCTGGCACCTGTAACACCTAGCACTTCGATAAGCGCTTAAATCGCACTATCGAAGGGCTGTAACCTTTCGGTGTACCGGCGGAGATGTCATGTGTAGACAGAAAGGCACGTTTTTATGTTCCTGCGACCGTTCCAGTGAGAACGACCGGCAATTCGCCTTCAGGCCTGTGCACGGAAACGTATATGGCGCCAGAGCCAGGGCGGCTTCTGCTTCCACTGCTGAAACAATAGCGGCGTGCAGGTTGGCGAAACTGTTGAGGGGTGGTTCCTTGCCGACGGGATAAGTCTTTGTTTGGCTTTATGCTTCTGTCGTCTGTGGCATGAGTGCATCCATGGCGCTCTGTAGTGTGCGTACGTGCTCAGGTAGCGACAGGTGCTGCCCTCGAGCGACATCCTGTGGAGTCTGTTTGGAAAGAGACGATAATTTCTGTTCCGACACTGACAATGTTGAGTGTTGTAACCTCCCCACCGTAATTTTAAAGGGAAATGACAATAATTAATACAAATGGGAGCCGAGTGTAACCTCCCCACAATAATTTTATAAGAAATGACAAAATTATTTAGAACTGCTAATGGACATTGCGCTAAGCGTAACCTGCCCACAATGAAATGTACTGACAATGACAATTAAACAAAAATTAGCAATCTGACTCAAATATAAATTCTTCACCAAAAATTAAAGTCCATTCAGTGATAAGAAAATTCAATTAAACCGAAATATCGGTCTTTGGCCCTGTGCAAAACAATCAGAATTAAAGTCTTACCTCAGAATAACTGGATGTCAAATTTCTGCTCTTATCTTTGCGCACGGCTTGGAGGAACTGCATTGCAAATAATAATATTCCTTTTTTCTGTGATTTTACTGAAAATTTTCTTTAAAAGAAGTGGAATGAAATGGGAAGTGCAACAAAATCATTAGTTCCATAAAAAATAAAATTTTTTGAAAAAATGCTTTTGAAATAAAAATTATTATTGGGGCACTTGTTGGAGAATAATTACAATAAATAAATTTTTACATTATCTAATGATTATATTAATTAACAGTATACCTCATTCAGCATCTTGACCAGTGTTGCCGACCGCCTACATCACACAACCGCACTGGGCTGCTACTACTGACCGACCGCTCTGCATGACGACTATTAGCGTACTGCAATACATGACGACTAGTAGCGAACTGCACTGCACGACTACTACTAACAAACTGCCCGCAACTAAATCGAGCTACAGACTTCCACGACTACAGACAGAGTACTGCTCTGCATAGCGACAACTAGCGAACTGCTCGCAACACTCGCGCGGTCAAGCGCACACTCTCTGGTCAGAGACGCTGCAATGCCTCGCCATCGCTGCTGCGTTACATACGTGTTTCATAACCCTCCACTGGGGGGGCAAAAATTTTGCAGCGATGGTGAGTCATTTGGACTTGCCAATCGCGGCAAAATTTTTAATTAATTAATAAACTTCTACAATTTACAGAATATTTAGATGTAGTACATGAATTAAATGTTGTGCACACGCACTAAGTACAAAATATATAAGACAAAGACAAGATGTGAGTACAAAACATAGTAGCAAATCAGAAAAATGTATATACAAATTATTTGACAGAAAACAAAGTGCACACGCACTGAAAAAATTCTTTGGCATATTCAGAACAAATAAACAGACTGGCAAAAAATATTATGTTGAGAAGTGACATGAGTGCACATGCACTGCAGTTGAGAACATATCAACAAATGATGAAATGTATATACAATTAGTAACAAATGACATAAGTGCATACGCATTGAAGTATTGAATATACAGAATAGTACAAATCATATTGAAAAATGAGAAAAGTGCACAGGCACTGAAGTTCAGTAGGAAACATATTAACACCTAACATAAGTGCACATGCACTGTAGTTCAGAACATATCATTACAATAAAAATGTATATACAATATAAAAGACAAGAGTGTACATATACTGTACTTCAGAACAAATCGAAAAATGTCTTTAGCATTTTTGCAATAAATAAACATAATGGCAAAACATCATGTCGAAGTGCACACGCACTGAAGAAATGTCTTTAGCATTTTCACAACAAATAAACATAATGGCAAAACATCATGTCGACCAGTGACATAAGTGTACTCGCACTGGAGTTCATCGAATCGAAAAAAAAATGTATAACCCACGAACATAAATGATGTTACCAAAATGATTTTCATTATGTGACAAGAATTAGGATAGGAAACGGAAGGATTGCATCATGGTTGTAGCACTTTAGATTGCACACAGCTGTTCTGAAAGTCCATATCTTTCCACCGGAGTACAACACCAAGTGACAACAACTTGAAGTTCTTTTCCCATCAGAATTTATCAGTGTAGCCAAGACACTGAACTGTCGTAGTAATGTTCCATGTTTTCATTTTGGCAGTACATTAGGTACACCAAACAGTGGGACCATAATAATGTCTTCATCGCTCACGGTGGTGGACAGCATGTCGTGTCAACACCACGCTCTTACAAGGCACGCCCACGTAGAATTAGTGCAAAACCAAAGATAGTGCTCCATGATCACTGGGATAAACAGGACAAAATGGACATTGCAGTAATTCAGGGTAGTTAGCTCATGAGGTGAAGGACATCAAGTCACATAATATTGACAATTACAGACTTAATTAGTAGTTTGTGGCATTCATAGCCCAGTTATTGAACATTTCTGTACCAAGTATGTAGTATTACAGAAAAATGTTCATTAATTGTTTTACATAGAATCAGTAGCCTTCTTTTCCTAGTTACAAAGCATTATGAAATAATCGCATTCTTTTCCAGTTACAAAATATAGCATAATTAATTAATTATTTGTCAGTTAATTAATCATTTGTCATTTCAATAGTAATAATCATTAGCTTTTTCCTAATTACAGTTAATTAATCATTTGTCATTCCAATATAGTAAGAATCATTAGCCTTCTCCTAATTACAAAGCATTATTAAACAGTAATTAAGATTCATTAGCTTTCTAATTACAAAGCATAGCATCATTTGTCATTTCAATATAGTAAGAATCATATTCTTTTCCGGTTACAAAGTATAGCATAGTTAATTAATTATGTGTCAGTTAATTAATCATTTGTCATTTCAATAGCAATAATCATTAGCTTTTTCCTAATTACAGTTAATTAATCATTTGTCATTCTAATATAGTAAGAATCATTAGCCTTCTCGTAATTACAAAGCATTATTAAACAGTCACATTCATTTCCAATTACAAAGTATGAACATTGAAAACAAGAACTAATTAATGGCATAATTAATAACAATTCATCGACTGACATTAATTATTGGCACTCAGTGGCCAGCAAGTATTGAATAGAATCATCATTCAGTATTATTCAGATCTTTACGAAGTCATTATTAAAAATCAGTTAATTAGTCATAGCATTAATAATCATGGGCATTATAAGTGGTCTCATTACAATAAACAGTGTTCCTCATTCAGTAGTATTCAGATCATTACAAAGTCATTATTAAAATCAGTTAATTACAGTCATAGCATTAATAATCATGCGCATTATAAGTAGTCTCATTACAATAAACAGTGGCAGTTATTAGCTAGTGACAAAGCATTATCTTAAATATATATTTTTTTGGCTCATTAAGAAGTCATTACTCAAGTGACATACTATTCAGAGTTGATCAGTATTATTCAGAATTATCATAAACTAGTGACATTATGTGGGACTGGTAATACATTTTTTTTTTTGTTAGCAATGCATTGCGTTGGGATCGATAATTAATTGCTGAGGCATAACACTATTTGTTTTTGACCTATTGCTGCAAATGAGGATAGGTAACGTCATCCGTCATGAGTCAGCTGTAGCAAGATTATGGAACAAGGCAGTATATGTGATCACATTAATAATTATAAACACAAATGGGTAAAAAAATGAAAATGCAAGTACTAGAACAGGTATAATAACTAACAGGTTTAGTAAGTATCATGAAAAGCTTCTCCTGGAAAAATATACAAAATGGATTATTGACCTGAAAGAAGAAACGCACACTATGCTGAAAAGTAGTGAACTTCGAATTAACAGGTAGTGAAATGTGTATAAAATGTGTTCCATAGCTGTCCTTTCCAAAACTTTCTGTCATCCTACTATGCAATATAACACCTGCTGTCAAAACAAACTGCAACAAATACTTAAATAACTACATAGTATAAATACATAACTTCAACATTATCCTCATCTGTAAAGAAAAAAAAACTTCATTATCAATACCATCATAACTTCACTATTATCATCACCTGTAAAGAAAAACTTCATTATTCATAACAGCATATTCTTCATCATTATTCATCAGCATTCATTATCATCTGCAAAATCACTTCATTACTCATTATACAACTATTCCTTATCTCTAGCATATTTCATCACTAAAACTAAGATGTGTAGTTCAGTCTGACAGCCTGCATCAATCACCTTGTATTCTGAAAGAAAAAATTAGTTAAGGCTGCTATTCTACGATGAGTATAGTATATTCTTGTTAATGCCTGCCAATCCTGATCCATTTACTCTTCCTCATAAAGTTATTGCACCTTCTTTCGTTTATTCCGTAGGTGAAATTCCCGTTTCTGTTGAATTTATTTCTTACATACATCATTTCTTTCTGAAATTGATGAACAGAGATTAACGTCTTGCATTTAAATCATATACCCACTAAATAATGACTAGTTGATGGTGACATAATTAACCCTACAGCATAACATGACAGAAAACGTAATATGTCAAAGACATTGACAGTGTTCAGATGCAAAAATGTACACAGAATATCACAATGCAGCAGCAAAAAATGTAAAACAGTCACGATGTTGAGATGTCATAAGGCAAAAAAAATGTCAAAGTCAACTGGTGTGTTATATCCTAACTATTTCACAGTGCATATAAACAAAACTGGAATACAATCGTACATAAAAAGACAAATGTGACGTTCGTTGTGTTCAGCTTGTATGTAGTGTAATTAATCAAGTCGAGAATTAAAGACTTTAATAAAAAAATGTAATGAAATTAACATGTCATTAGCTAATATTGCATAATTAGTCATAAAATACGTAAGTTCGTCTGGAAAAGTATGCACGGTCTGATGTGTAACGACAAGAAAAGCGACCTGCTAACCTTACCTTGCCGGGCACTTGCCAAGAAAAATACGATAATCATCAGTAATTAGTCAGGTGAAATAATTGCATTAGTAAATGGCATCATAGTGTGTTGAATCATACAGTGTCTTCATTCAATAAACGGTTTAATGTTTGAGATATGGTGATTGCCTTTCGATTTTCTGGTTCTCAAAGTTTCGACGTGTACAACATTGGGGTGAGGGATGCTGCGAATCCGATATGGACCTGCGTATAGAAGTTCAAATTTACTGCACTTACCTTTTAATTTGCTGGATAAATAGTGTGTACGTACTAGTATCTTCTGTCCAACGTGAAAGTCGCGGCGTGTACAAACCTGCTTTTGCTGTCTTCTCCGGCGCTCTGCGGCACGTTTGATGTTGTTCAGCGCAATGTTAATTATTTCGTGGTATCGTAGGCGACGACTTTTGGGAAATTTTACTAATTCTTTAATTTTGTTTGGTGGTTCAACGTTTTTCAGTATAACAGACGGAGATAGCATAGTGGATTCATTTGGAATGGAATTAATTACATCTTGGAATGAGAGTATGTGTGTATCCCAATCAATATGTCTTTTGTGGCAGTATATTCGGCACAGCTTACCAATTTCTTTCATTAATCTTTCACAGGGGTTCGAAGAAGCGTGGTACTTGGATATATAAATCGGAGAAATGTTTCTGGCTCGTAACATGCGTGTCCATACGCTACTACGAAATTGAGATCCATTGTCAGAAATTACTTTCATTACATGCCCTACATGAGATAGAAAATGTTTTACGAATGCTTTCGAAACAGTTTTGGCAGTAGCTTTGCGTAATGGAGTGAAAGTAACAAATTTTGAAGTGAGTTCAACAGCGACAAAGATGTAGCAAAAACCTCTGTTAGTTCTCGGAATCGGACCAAAAATATCTACAGCGGCCATATGTCTTAATTTAACAGGTATAATGGGATATAATGGAGGAATATGTGAAGTGGTGTCTGATTTAGCTTTCTGGCAAATTTTACAAGACGCTAAAACTCGTCGTATACGTTTCTCCATGTTGGTAAAATAACAGTTCTGTCTCAGTATAAGAAAACATTTTCGTGCTCCGTAATGTGCGTAGCTTAAATGAGTGTACCAAATTAATTTGTTAACCAGTTCGTCAGGAATGCATAATAACCAATTGTTGCTGTCAGGATGAGAGCGGCGAAACAGAATGTCATTGCGTACAATGTCATGGTTTCTAATCGTAACATTATTCTTATCTTCCCAAAGGTGTTTAATTTCTTTCCACACATTGTCTTTATTTTGTTCTTGTGCTATGTCCTGTAATGACGATGAAATAAAGTTTTCAAATGCAACTTGTTGAATGTACATGACACTGAAATTTGCTTTGCAGAAGTTGGTTGCTACGTCTTGCTGATTGTTGCCGAGAGAACGCGATAGTGCGTCTGCTATAACATTTTGTGTACCAGGAATGTGAACAATCGTAAAATTAAATTCTTGTAAATAAAGTTTCCATCTACTTAATCTGTCATGAGTAAATTTAGCCGAAAGTAAAAATTGTATCGCTCTATGGTCTGTGTAAACGGTGGTATGTCTGCCATAAAGAAAGTGCCTAAATCTCGTGAAAGCCCATACAACACATAATGTTTCAAGTTCTGTAACGGAATAATTTCGCTCAGCAGGTGACAGAATGCGACTTGCAAATGCGATGTTTTTAATTACTGTAGAGCCATCTTCTTCAATTTCCTGGAAAATGTGTACGCCTAAAGCGGTATTGGAACTGTCGGTGGCAATGGAAAAATTTCTAGTAAGATCTGGGTGCGATAAAAGTGGAGCATTCAACAGAGCATGTTTCAAATAACATTCTCGTGAACAAAATTCTGCGTGTCAAAAGTAATGTTTGCGTTACTGTAATATGCAATCTGTGCTGTATCTGGTTAAAATCTATCGTACGTGTTATTATTTACTGGAGAATGTTGTGGCATATCCACTATATGAACTGTTCTGTTATTTCTTATTGACGTGTTACGCTATAGATGACACCTATTGTCTGTTTCATTCATGATTATTTGTTGTTGCTGATGTTGTTGCTGCTCATAAGATCGACTGTTATTAAATGTACGCTGAAAATTGTGCTCGTTATTTTTACGTCTGTCATGATAGTAATTTCTATACGGCGCATTGCGATACGAGTTGAAACAGTGTGTTGTCTGTACGTGGTTATTTCTTTGCTGCCATGCGTTACTATTTGTTGGAGCTGGGACTATACGTGCACGCGGCGAAACATTAAAGTTTGGTTGACCTTGCAGACCGCATTGTTGGTTACGTATGCTAAGCGGCTGACTTTCATGCTGTTGTCGTGAAAAACATCTATTGTTACCAAAAAATGCGTTTGCTGTTAATTTTACACATACTGATGATTACGATTTTATCTGTAATTAAAATTACGCTGGTTTTGGAGTGCCTAAAGAATGTTGTCACTTTCAGTAAAAATTTGTCACATCGGGTTTTCATTACTCGTTTCTTAATACTACGTAGAGCAATAGTTAAAGAGCAGTTTTGATAGATATAAAGGATAGTAGAAGAGAAGGCAGCAGTGCAGAAAACTAAAGATGAAACAGCACTACTACAGCTCGGGGCCCTATGCTCGCTACGGCACATATTCATTAAAGCGTAATGAATCCCCTGAGGTCATTTACGCACTGCAAATAAATTTTGGTTTTTGCGTTACAGGCAATAGCGATAAAATTCCAAAAGCAAATTGCTGTAACCATGTTAATTCAAGTTTCCTCATTACAGGCAATGCTGATGAAAATACAATAACAAATTGTCGCATCTGTTTCAAAGCTAGCTTCTGCATTACAGGTAATAGCGGTGAAAGTACAAAAATAAATTGTCGTATACAGTGCAAAGCGTGTACCTGTACGCTGTCATTATTAAATTCCTTAGATTTTCTTACAAATGCAAATTGCTCGAAATCAACGTTCTCGTCACTCAGTTTGATAACACGTTCAGGTTTGTGTGTGAATCTGTTCGTCTGTGTCATTTCGGATTTCAAGTTGCGCAGCTTTTCAGATTTTAAGTCGCGTGGCTTTTCGGATTTTAATTCGCGTAGTTGCTGTAAGTTGCTCACATTATACACGCTGCGTGAGTCAGACAAATGTTCGCAAAGTGGCGGGTTCTGTGACGTATTGGTGATTGGAATAGTTTTCAACTCTGTTACTGTAACACTTTCGTCAATTTGGTTGATCTGTCGTGCAAATTTCTCGTCAGCTTCCGTATTCGGAGTGTGTGAAACTTCCACTGACTCTAAACTAATCTCGTCGCGAATCTGTACTGCGTTTTTACGGCATTGTTCAGTGATTGCATTAATTTCGTGTATCAGTGTTGCGTTTGCTGAACATTGTTCAGTGACTGCATTAATCTTGTCTTTATGTAATTCTGTTGTGCTTACACGTGTACTATTTAATTCTTGTGCAACAGTGCCAACTTTTTCATTACTGTTATTAGCACAAGTCTTAGTATTCACACGTAATTGTTCTTTAATGTCCTGGCATTGCATGGTAACACCTGTAATCTGTTCGCTAACTTGTTTGTTCTGTTCCTTAAGATCGTCTTGTTTTTCGTTTGTGAGTTCGAAACTTTTATCAATTGTTTCGCTAAGTTGTTTGTAATGGTTGCGGAAACTTTCATTCTGTTGTCTGATCTGTTCAATAAGTTTTCTAAAATTTTCGTTCTGTTCACTAAATTGTTGTTTGAGATTTTCGTTATCTTGTTTGTTATCTTCCCTAAGTTGTTTGAACTGTTCATTAAGTTGTTTGAAATTTTGTACCAAAAATGCCATAAATTGACCCCTAGTAACATTACTTACTCCATTATCAGTGCTGTTTGATTGTGTACCTGCAATTGTCGCGTTAAATGAATCCGTCGAATTTTCAGTACACTGACCATTTTCGTTCGAAAAATTTGTCTGTACGTTATTTGAATTTTCCAAATCGGGTGTGTTAAGCTGGGCAGCGCTCATTACAATAGGGCGTCCCGCGTCATCAATTGTCGTCAAATTAACAGACGAGACAATTGGGTTCGTTTGTTCATCATCACGGTAAAAGTCATCACTAGTGGTTGGAATGCACTGATTGCTAGTGAACACAGGATTGTCATCACTACACTGCGTGTCACAATTACTATAGGTCACGCTATTTAAGTCGGTAATTTCATTCAAAATACCTCGCGATACACTATTCACAGTCTTTCGCGGCATTTTTACAGTAGTCACAAATATTCACAAAACAATAAGCACAATGCAAAAACAACACACAAATACAACAGAGCAACGAATTGCCGTTGACCTGTAGAAAGAAAGTCACAAAATTAGTAAAAGCGTAGCGCCAAATCCTAATTATATCTAAGCAAACAAGAGCAGATATCTGACTGTTTTTCAAAAGATTCTCAACGAAATACGATCCTGGACTGGGTGTCGCCAAGTGTAACCTCCCCACCGAAATTTTAAAGAAAAAAAAAGACAATACTTAATAGAAATGGGAGCCGAGCGTAACCTCCCCACAATAATTTTATAAGAAATGACAAAATTATTTAGAACTGCTAATGGACATTGCGCTAAGCGTAACCTGCCCACAATGAAATGTACTGACAATGACAATTAAACAAAAATTAGCAATCTGACTCAAATATAAATTCTTCACCAAAAATTAAAGTCCATTCAGTGATAAGAAAATTCAATTAAACCGAAATATCGGTCTTTGGCCCTGTGCAAAACAATCAGAATTAAAGTCTTACCTCAGAATAACTGGATGTCAAATTTCTGCTCTTATCTTTGCGCACGGCTTGGAGGAACTGCATTGCAAATAATAATATTCCTTTTTTCTGTGATTTTACTGAAAATTTTCTTTAAAAGAAGTGGAATGAAATGGGAAGTGCAACGAAATCTTTAGTTCCATAAAAAATAAAATTTTTTGAAAAAATGCTTTTGAAATAAAAATTATTATTGGGGCACTTGTTGGAGAATAATTACAATAAATAAATTTTTACATTATCTAATGATTATATTAATTAACAGTATACCTCATTCAGCATCTTGACCAGTGTTGCCGACCGCCAACATCACACAACCGCACTGGGCTGCTACTACTGACCGACCGCTCTGCATGACGACTATTAGCGTACTGCAATACATGACGACTAGTAGCGAACTGCACTGCGCGACTACTACTAACAGACTGCCCGCAACTAAATCGAGCTACAGACTTCCACGACTACAGACAGAGTACTGCTCTGCATAGCGACAACTAGCGAACTGCTCGCAACACTCGCGCGGTCAAGCGCACACTCTTTGGTCAGAGACGCTGCAATGCCTCGCCATCGCTGCTGCGTTACATACGTGTTTCAGTGTTTATGGAAAAGGTTCAAGGCAATCGTAAAATGCGTTTTACACAGGTATGTTCCTAGTAAAACTGTGAGGGACGGGAAAAACCCACCGTGCTTCAACAAAAAGTTAGGAAACTACTGCGAAAGCAAAAAGAGCTTCACTGCAAGTTTAAGCGCAGCCAAAACCTCTCAGACAAATAGAAGCTAAACGAAGTCAAAGTTAGCGTAAGGAGGGCTATGCGTGAAGCGTTCAGTGATTTCGAAAGTAAAATTCTATGTACCGACTTGACAGAAAATCCTAGGAAGTTCTGCTCTTACGTTAAATCAGTAAGTGGATCGAAACAGCATATCCAGACACTCTGGGATGATAATGGCATTAAAATAGAGGATGACACGCGTAAAGCTGAAATACTAAACACCTTTCTCCAAAGCTGTTTCACAGAGGAAGACCGCACTGCAGTTCCTTCTCTAAATCCTCGCTCGAACGAAGAAATAGCTGACATCGAAATAAGTGTCCGGCTGAGTCGTGAACTATGCATGCCGAAATCCACAGTGTGGAAAGTGCTTCACTACGCCCTTAAAAGGCACACTGAACTCGCATTCGGGAGGACGACGGTTCAATCCCGCGTGTGGCCATCCTGATTCAGCTTTTCCGTGATTTCCCTACATTGTAACCTCCCCACCGTATTTTAAAGAAAAAAATGACAATACTTAATACAAATGGGAGCCGAGTGTAACCTTCCCACCGAAATTTAAAAGAAATGAAATGACAATATTATTTAGGAATGCTAATGGACATTGCTCTAATTGTAACCTCGCCCACAATGAGATGTACTGACAATGGCAACAAAAATGTGAAATTCGCAATCTGACTCAAATATAAATTCCTCACAAAAAATTAAAGTCCATTCAGTAATAAGTTCAGTGATAAGAAAATTCAATTAAACCGAAATATCGGTCTTTGGCCCTGTGTAAAACAATCAGAATTAAAGTCTTACCTCAGAATAACTGGATGTCAAATTTCTGCTCTTATCTTTGCGCACGGCTTGGAGGAACTGCATTGCAAATAATAATATTCCTTTTTTTGTGATTTTACTGAAATTTTTCTTTAAAAAAGTGGAGTGAAATGGGAAGTGCAACGAAATCTTTAGTTCAATAAAAATCAAATTTTTGAAAAAATTCTTTTGAAATAAAAATTATTATTGGGGCATTTGTTGGAGAATAATTACAATAAATAAATTTTTTACATTATCTAATGATTATATTAATTAACAGTATACCTCATTCAGCATCTTGACCAGTGTTGCCGACCGCCTACATCACACAACCGCACTGGGCTGCTACTACTGACCGACCGCTCGCAACTAAACCGAGCTACAGACTTCCACGACTACAGACAGAGTACTGCTCTGCATAGCGACAACTAGCGAACTGCTCGCAACACTCGCGCGGTCAAGCGCAGGCTCTCTGGTCAGAGACGCTGCAATGCCTCGCCATCGCTGCTGCGTTACATACGTGTTTCATAACCCTCCACTGGGGGGGCAAAAATTTGGCAGCGATGGTGAGTCATTTGGACTTGCCAATCGCGGCAAAATTTTTAATTAATTAATAAACTTCTACAATTTACAGAATATTTATATGTAGTACATGAATTAAATGTTGTGCACAAGCACTAAGTACAAAATATATAAGACAAAGACAAGATATGAGTACAAAACATAGTAGCAAATCAGAAAAATGTATATACAAATTATTTGACAGAAAACAAAGTGCACACGCACTGAAAAAATTCTTTGGCATATTCAGAACAAATAAACAGACTGGCAAAAAATATTATGTTGACAAGTGACATGAGTGCAGGTGCACTGGAGTTGAGAACATATCAGTAAATGATGAAATGTATATACAATTAGTAACAAATGACATAAGTGCATACGCATTGAAGTATTGAATATACAGAATAGTACAAATCATATTGAAAAATGAGAAAAGTGCACAGGCACTGAAGTTCAGTAGAAAACATATTAACACCTAACATAAGTGCACATGCACTGTAATTCAGAACATATCATTAAAAATAAAAATGTATATACAATACAAAAGACAAGAGTGTACATATACTGTACTTCAGAACAAATCGAAAAATGTCTTTAGCATTTTCGCAATAAATAAACATAATGGCAAAACATCATGTCGAAAGTGCACACGCACTGAAGAAATGTCTTTAGCATTTTCACAACAAATAAACATAATGGCAAAACATCATGTCGACCAGTGCCATAAGTGTACTCGCACTGGAGTTCAGCGAATCGAAAAAAATTGTATAGCTATGAACATAAATGATATTACCAAAATAATGATTTTCACTATGTGACAAGAATTAGGATAGGAAAGGGAAGGATTGCATCATGGTTGTAGCACTTTAGATTGCACACAGCTGTTCTGAAAGTCCATATCTTTCCACAGAAGTACAACACCAAGTGACACAACTTGAAGTTCTTTTCCCATCAGAATTTATCAGCGTACCCAAGACACTGAATTGTCGTAGTAATATTCCATGTTTTCATTTTGGCAGTACATTAGGTACACCAAACAGTGGGACCATAATAACGTCTTCATCGCTCACGGTGGTGGACAGCATGTCGTGTCAACACCACTCTCTTACAAGGCACACCAACGTAGAATTAGTGCAAAACCAAAGATAGTGCTCCATGATCAGGAGGATGGACAGGACAAATGGATATTGCAGTAATTCAGGGTAGTTAGCTTATGAGGTGAAGGACATCAAGTCACATAATATTGAAAATTACAGACTTAATTAGCAGTTTGTGGCATTCATAGCCCAGTTATTGAACATTTCTGTACCAAGTATGTAGTATTACAGAAAAATGTTCATTAATTGTTTTACATGGAATCAGTAGCCTTCTTTTCCTAGTTACAAAGTATAGCATGGTTAATTAACCATTTGTCATTCCAATAGTATTAATCATTAGCCTTTCCCTAATTACAAAGCATTATGAAACAGTCACATTCCTTTCCAGTTGCAAGGTATGGCTTCGTTAATTAATTATTTGTCATTCCAATACAGTAAGAATTATTAGCCTTCTCGTAATTACAAAGCATTATTAAACAGTAATTAAGATTCATTAGCCTTCTAATTACAAAGCATAGCATCATTTGTCATTTCAATATAGTAAGAATCATATTCTTTTCCAATTACAAAGTATAGCATAGTTAATTAATTATTTGTCAGTTAATTAATCATTTGTCATTCCAATAATAATCATTAGCCTTTTCCTAATTACAGTTAATTAATCATTTGTCATTCTAATATAGTAAGAATCATTAGCCTTCTCCTAATTACAAAGCATAATTAAACAGTAGCATAGTTAATTAATTATGTCATTCCAATCTAGTAAGAATCATTAGCCTTCTCCTAATTACAAAGCATTATTAAACAGTCACATTCATTTCCAGTAACAAAGTATGAACATTGAAAACAAGAGCTAATTAATGGCATAATTAATAACAATTCATCGAGTGACATTAATTATTGGCACTCAGTGGCCAGCAAGTATTGAATAGAATAAAACATAGTTCATCATTCAGTATTATTCAGATCATTACGAAGTCATTATTAAAAATCAGCTAATTAGTCATAGCATTAATAATCATGGGCATTATAAATAGTCTCATTACAATAAACAGTGTTCCTCATTCAGTAGTATTCAGATCATTATGAAGTCATTATTAAAATCAGTTAATTACAGTCAAAGCATTAATAATCACAGGCATTATAAGTAGTGCATTGCGTTGGGATCGTTAATTAACTGCTGAGGCATAACACTATTTGCTTTTGACCTATTGCTGCAAATGAGGATAGGTAACGTCATTCGTCATGAGTCAGCTGTAGCAAGGTTATGTAACAAGGCAGTATATGTGATCACATTTATAAATGATAAACACAAATGGGTAAAAAAATAAAAATGCAAGTACTAGAACAGGTATAATAAGTAACTGGTTTAGTAAGTATCATGAAAAGCTTCTCCTGAAAAAAAATACAAAATGGATTATTGACCTGAAAGAAGAAATGCACACTATGTTGAAAAGTAGTGAACTTCGAATTAACAGGTAGTGAAATGTGTATAAAATGTGTTCCATAGCTGTCCTTTCCAAAACTTTCCATCATCCTACTATGCAATATAACACCTGCTGTCAAAACAAACTGCAACAAATACTTAAATAACTACGTAGCATAAATACATAACTTCAACATTATCCTCATCTGTAAAGAAAAAAAAAAACTTCATTATCCATCACTTCACTATCCATATTATCATAACTTCATTATCATCATCACCTGTAAAGAAAAACTTCATTATTCATAATCCTTCATCATTATTCGTCAGCATTCATTATCATCTGCAAAAATCACTTCATTACTCATTATACAACTATTCCTTATCTCTAGCATATTTCATCACTAAAAACTAAGATGTGTAGTTCTGTCTGACAGCCTGCATCAATCACCTTGTATTCTGAAAGAAAAAATTAGTTAAGACTGCTATTCTATGATGAGTATTGTATATTCTTGTTAATGCTTGTTAATCCTGATCCATTTACTCTTCCTCATAAAGTTATTGCATCTTCTTTCGTTTATTCCGTAGGTGAAATTCCCATTTCTGTTGAATTTATCTCTTACACGCATCATTTCTTTCTGAAATTGATGAACAAAGATTAATGTCTTGCATTTAAATCCTATACCCACTAAATAATGACTGGTTTATGGTGACACAATTAAGCATACAGCATAACATGACAGAAAACGTAATATGTCAAAGACATTGACAGTGTTCAGATGCGAAAATGTACACAGAATAATACAATGCAGCAGGAAAAAATGTAGAACAGTCACGATGTTGAGATGTCATAAGGCAAAAAATGTCAAAGTCAACTGGTGTGTGTTATATATTAACTATTTCACAGTGCATATAAACAAAACTGGAATACAATCATACATAAAAGAGACAAAATGTGACGTTCGTTGTGTTCAGCTTGTATGTAGTGTAGTTAATCGAGGCGAGACTTAAAGACTTTAATGAAAAAAAAATGTAATGAAATTAACATGTCATTAGCTAACATTGCATAATTAGTCATAAAATACGTAAGTGTCTGTGAAAAAATATGCACGGTCTGATGTGTAACAACAAGAAGAACGACCTGCTAACCTTACCTTGCCGGGCACTTGCCAAGAAAAAATACGATAATCATCAGTAATTAGTCAGGTGAAATAATTGCATTAGTAAATGGCATCATAGTGTGTTGAATCATACAGTGGTTTCACTCAATAAACGGTTTAATGTTTGAGATATGGTGATTGCCTTTCGATTTTCTGGTTCTCAAAGTTTCGACGTGTACAACATTGGGGTGAGAAATGCTGCGAATCCGATATGGACCTGCATATAGAAGTTCAAATTTACTGCACTTACCTTTTAATTTGCTGGATAAATAGTGTGTACGTATTAATATCTTCTGTCCAACGTGAAAGTCGCGGCGTGTACAAACCTGTTTTTGCTGTCTTCTCCGGCGCTCTGCGGCACGTTTGATGTTGTTCAGCGCAATGTCAATTATTTCGTGGTGTCGTAGGCGACGACTTTTGGGGAATTTTACTAATTCTTTAATTTTGTTTGGTGGTTCAACGTTTTTCAGTATAACAGACGGAGATAGCATAGTGGATTCATTTGCAATGGAATTAATTACATCTTGGAATGAGAGTATGTGTGTATCCCAATCAATATGTCTTTTGTGGCAGTATATTCGGCACAGCTTACCAATTTCTTTCATTAATCTTTCACAGGGGTTCGAAGAAGCGTGGTACTTGGATATATAGATCGGAGAAATGTTTCTGGCTCGTAACATGCGTGTCCATACCCCACATCGAAATTGTGATCCATTGTCAGAAATTACTTTCATCACATGCCCTACATGAAATAGAAAATGTTTTACAAATGCTTTCGAAACAGTTTTAGCAGTAGCTTTGCGTAATGGAGTGAAAGTAACAAATTTTGAAGTGAGCTCAACAGCGACAAAGATGTAGCAAAAACCTCTGTTAGTTCTCGGAATCGGACCAAAAATATCTACAGCGGCCATGTGTCTTAATTTAACAGGTATAATGGGATATAATGGAGGAATATGTGAAGTGGTGTCTGATTTAGTTTTCTGGCAAATTTTACAAGACGCTAAAACTCGTCGTATACGTTTCTCCATGTTGGTAAAATAACAGTTCTGTCTCAGTATAAGAAAACATTTTCGTGCTCCGTAATGTGCGTAACTTAAATGAGTGTACCAAATTAATTTGTTAACCAGTTCGTCAGGAATGCATAATAACCAATTGTTGCTGTCAGGATGAGAGCGGCGAAACAGAATGTCATTGCGTACAGTGTAGTGGTTCCTAATCGTAACATTATTCTTATCTTGCCAAAGGTGTTTAATTTCTTTCCACACATTGTCTTTATTTTGTTCTCGTGCTATGTCCTGTAATGACGATGAAATAAAGTTTTCAAATGCAACTTGCTGAATGTACATGACACTGAAATTTGTTTTGCAGAAGTTGGTTGCTACGTCTTGCTGATTGTTGCCGAGAGAACGCGATAGTGCGTCTGCTATAACATTTTGCGTGCCGGGAATGTGAACTATTGTAAAATTAAATTCCTGTAAATATAGTTTCCACCTACTTAATCTGTCGTGCGTGAATTTGGCCGAAAGTAAAAATTGTATCGCTCTGTGATCTGTGTAAACTGTGGTATGTCTGCCATAAAGAAAGTGCCTAAATCTCATAAAAGCCCATACAACACATAATGTTTCAAGTTCTGTAACGGAATAATTTCGCTCAGCAGGTGACAAAATGCGACTTGCAAATGCGATGTTTTTAATTACTGTAGAACCATCTTCTTCGATTTCCTGGAAAATGTGTACGCCTAAAGCGGTGTTGGAACTGTCGGTAGCAATGGAAAAATTTCTAGTAAGATCTGGGTGCGATAAAAGTGGAGCATTCAACAGAGCATGTTTCAGGTTCATGAATTCAGAGTGTGCTTGCTTATCCCAAGACCAAATAGTGTTTTTACCTGTTAATTGGCATAATCTGGGTGTGTCTAAAGCAGAGTGATGAATAAATTTACGAAAAAAGTTAATTAAGCCCAAAAAACTGCGTAATTGCTTCTTCGTTGTAGGAACGGTAATGTCACGTAGAGCTTGAAGTTTTTCCGGATCAGGTGCAATGCCTTCTGCTGAAATTACGTGTCCAAGAAATTTTATAGAAGTTTTGCCAAAGTGCGATTTACTGAGATTAACTGTAAGTCCTAGTGCATGAAAAGTTTGTAACAGTTGTTCAAGAATCATATTGTGTTCGGACCAGTTAGCTTCTGCGATAAGAATGTCGTCTACGTACGTCGTAATTCTGTCTCTAAGTTCTGTCGGAAGTATTGTGTTCAAACCGCGAATAAAAGCTGCAGAAGAAATAGTTAAGCCGAACGGTAATTTGCAAAATTGATAACAGTCGCCGAAACAGAGAAAAGCTGTATATTTTCTGCAATTTGGATGAAGTTGAATTTGCCAAAATCCCGATTTCAAATCTAATGTAGAATAAATAGCTATACCATGAAATTTCTGTAAAAGTTCCTCTAGTGTCTGTGGTCGATCTGTTTCATTAATAATAATGTCATTAATGTGACGTGAATCAAGTACAAGGCGAAGTGAGCCATCTTTTTTCTTAACAATATGCAGCGGGTTTATGTACGGACTAACTGCTGGTTCTATAATTCCTTGGTCAAGCATATCCTGCAATTCTTTTTTAACTTGTTCTCTGTGAATATATGGAATGGGATAATGCTTTGCTTTAAATGTATCGTACTGTTTGACTTGAAATTCATACATAAAACCGGACATAGTACCAGGAATGTTGTCAAAAACTGGAGCTTGCTGTAAAAGAATTTTGTGTAATTGCGTTCGTTCGTCGTCTGTAGTTGCACTGCTCTCTTTAACCTTATCAGAAATCAACTGCATAACGTCGTAGTCAGCTTCGTCTGGAGTATTATAATTGTGTACGTACGTATCTGTGAACAATGTGGGATTACAGTCTATGTTACGTGTTGCGGAAATGACCTCTGTGCGGTTAATTGTTTGTTCTTCCGCAGATAATGAGTGCTGAAATTCTAAAGCAAGTTGTACATTTTCATCCTTTAACATTAAATAAGAATTCTGAAAATCAATGACTGCGTCGTGTTGTACCAGAAAATTCGTACCTAAAATAACGTCTGTTGTTAATAAAGGAACAATCCAAAAATTAGAGTGGAAAGTATGATCTCCAATACAAAATGATAAATGCGTCTGTAATTTAACGTCTACTCCTTTACTCGATACTGCTCCTTTCACTTTTGTTTTGCCTAAAGGTAATGTCGGATAGGTATTCTCTTTGTTGCACTCATTAAAAGTCTCTTCATTTATTACTGATATCGGTGAGCCGGAATCAATTACTGCTGAGAATTTCGATGAACCAATTTTGATTTCGATAACAGGATGTGAAATAGATTTCTGAATAACTGGTCTTTCCTGTAAAAGAGTGTCTCTGATGTCGTCAAAAGTAATTACATTTTCGTGAACAACTTTTTGCGTGTCTAAAGTAGTGCTTGTATTATTGGAAGATGCGTCCTGTACAGTATCTGGTTAAAATCTACCGTACGTGCTGTTATTTACGGGAGAATATTGTGGCATATCCACTATATGAACTGCTTTGTTATTTCTTATTGACGTGTTACGCTATAGATGACACCTATTGTCTGTTTCATTCATGATTATTCGTTGTTGCTGATGTTGTTGCTGCTCACAAGATCGACTGTTATTAAATGTACGCTGAAAATTGTGCTCGTTATTTTTACGTCTGTCATGATAGTAATTTCTATACGGCGCATTGCGATAGGAATTGAAATGGTGTGTTGTCTGTACGTAGTTATTTCTTTGCTGCCATGCGTTACTATTTGTTGGAGCTGGGACTATACGTGCACGCGGCGAAACATTAAAGTTTGGTTGACCTTGTAGACTGCATTGTTGGTTAGGTATGCTAAGCGGTTGACTTTCATGCTGTTGTGGTGAAAAACATCTATTGTTACCAAAAAAATGCGTTTGCTGTTAATTTTACACATACTGATGCTTACGATTTTATCCGTTATTAAAATTACGGCGGTAGTTGTCATTACGGGAGTGCCTACTGAAAATTGTCACATCCGGTAAAAGTTTGTCATATCCGGTTTTCATTACATATTCTTAATACTAGGTAGAGCAATAGTTAAAGAGCAGTTTGGATAGATATAAAGGATAGTAGAAGAAAAGGCAGCAGTGCAGAAAACTAAAGATGAAACAGCACTACTACAGCTCGGGGCCCTATGCTCGCTACGGCACATATTCATTAAAGCGTAATGAATCCCCTGAGGTCATTTACGCACTGCAAATAAATTTTAGCTTTTGCGTTGCAGGCAATGGCGGTAAAATTTCAAAGGCAAATTGTTGTATCCGTGCTAATTCAAATTTCTGCATTATAGGCAATGCTGATGAAAATGCAAAAATAAATTGTCGCATCTGGTTCAAAGCTAGTTTCTGCATTACAGGTAATAGCGGTGAAAGTACAAAAATAAATTGTCGTATACAGTGCAAATCGTGTATCTGTGTTCTGTCATTATTAAATTCTTTACATTTTCTGGCGGATAAAAATTGCTCGTAATCTACGTTCTCGTCACTGAATTTGAGAACACGTTCGGGTTTGTGTGTGAATCTGTTTGTCTGTGTCGTTTCGTACTTCAAGTTGCGTAGCTTTTCTGATTTTAAGTTACGTAGCTTTTCGGATTTTAATTCGCGTAATCTCTGTAAATTGTTCACATTATACACGCTGCGTGAGTCAGACCAATGTTCACAACGTGGCGGGTTCTGTGACGTATTGGTGACTGAAATAATTGTTCTGTTACTTTAATACTTTCGTCAATTTGGTTGTTGTGTCGTTCACTTTTATTAACAAATTCCGTATTCACAGTGTGTGAAACTTCCAGTGACTTCAAATTAAACTCGTCGCGTATCTGTACTGCGTTTTTAGGGCATTCTTCAGTGACTGCATTAATTTCGTGTATCTGTGATTCTGTTGTGCCTACACGTGTACTACTTAATTCTTGTGCAACAGTGCCAACTTCATTATTAATGTTATTAGCACAAGCCTTAGTATCCTCACGTAATTGTATTTTAGTGTCCTGACATTGTATGGTAACAGCTGTAATCTGTTCGCTAGCTTGTTTGTTCTGTTCATTAAGGTTATCGTGTTTTTCTCTCGGCTGTTTAATACCTTCAGAAAATTGTTTGTTCTGTTCTCTAAATTGTTTGTTCTCTTCTTGCAGTCGTTTGTTCTGCTCATCAAGTTTTTTATTAAGTTGTTTATAATCTTCCTTAAGTTGTTTGAAGTGTTCATCAATTTTATTAAATTTTTTGTCCTGTTCACTAAGTTGTTGTTTGAGATTTTCGTTATCTTGTTTGTTATCTTCCCTCTGTTGTCTGACCTGTTCGCTAAGTTGTTTGAAATTTTCGTCATTTTTATTAAATTTTTCATTAAACTGTTTGAAATTTTGCCGCAAAAATGCCATAATTGGATCCGATTCAAAATTAGCATTTCTATTCTCTGTGCTGTTCAATAGTGGATCTGGAACTTTCTCGCTTACTGTAACCATTTGGTTATTCTGAGATTTAGAAAAAAGTTTGTCAGTCGGATGTACACTGTCAGACATTATTTCGGAATTAAATAAATCCGTCCTACTTTCAGTACACTGTTCATTTTCACTAGACAAATTTGTTTGTACATTACTTGAATTTTCCAAATCGGGTGTGTTAAGCTCGGCAGCGCTCAATACAATAGAGCGTTCTGCGTCATCAATTGTCGTCCAATTAACAGACGAGACAATTGAGTTCGTTTGTTCATTATCAGGGTAAAAGTCATCACTAGTGGTTGGAATGCACTGATTGTTAGTGAACGCAGGATTGTCATCATTACACTGCGTGTCACATGTCCTATCGGTAAAGTTGTTTGAGTCGGTAATTTCATTCATAATACCTCGCGATACACTATTCACAGTCTTTCGCGGCATTTTTACAGTGGTCACAATTATTCACAAAACAATAAGCACAATGCAAAAACAGCACACAAATACAACAAAGCAACGAATTGCCGTTGACCTGTAGAAAGAAAGTCACAAAATTAGTAAAAGCGTTGCGCCAAATCCTAATTATATCTAAGCAAATAAGAGCAGATATCTGACTGTTCCTCAAAATACTCTCAACGAAATACGATCCTGGACTGGGTGTCGCCAAGTGTAACCTCCCCACCGTATTTTAAAGAAAAAAATGACAATACTTAATACAAATGGGAGCCGAGTGTAACCTTCCCACCGAAATTAAAAAGAAATGAAATGACAATATTATTTAGGAATGCTAATGGACATTGCTCTAATTGTAACCTCGCCCACAATGAGATGTACTGACAATGGCAACAAAAATGTGAAATTCGCAATCTGACTCAAATATAAATTCCTCACAAAAAATTAAAGTCCATTCAGTGATAAGTTCAGTGATAAGAAAATTCAATTAAACCGAAATATCGGTCTTTGGCCCTGTGTAAAACAATCAGAATTAAAGTCTTACCTCAGAATAACTGGATGTCAAATTTCTGCTCTTATCTTTGCGCACGGCTTGGAGGAACTGCATTGCAAATAATAATATTCCTTTTTTTGTGATTTTACTGAAATTTTTCTTTAAAAAAGTGGAGTGAAATGGGAAGTGCAACGAAATCTTTAGTTCAATAAAAATCAAATTTTTGAAAAAATGCTTTTGAAATAAAAATTATTATTGGGGCATTTGTTGGAGAATAATTACAATAAATAAATTTTTTACATTATCTAATGATTATATTAATTAACAGTATACCTCATTCAGCATCTTGACCAGTGTTGCCGACCGCCTACTTCACACAACCGCACTGGGCTGCTACTACTGACCGACCGCTCGCAACTAAACCGAGCTACAGACTTCCACGACTACAGACAGAGTACTGCTCTGCATAGCGACAACTAGCGAACTGCTCGCAACACTCGCGCGGTCAAGCGCAGGCTCTCTGGTCAGAGGACGCTGCAATGCCTCGCCATCGCTGCTGCGTTACATACGTGTTTCAACATCTCTTCAGGAAAATGCTGGGATGGTTCCTGTCAAAGGGCATGGCCGACTTCCTTCAATGTCCTTCCCTAATCCGATGAGACCGATAACCTCGCTGTCTGATCTCCTCCCCCAAACAACCCAGCCCAACACCCTTAAAAAGAAGGCGTATCATATGCAGGTGCTTCACCAACTAGAGGATGAAGACCATGCGGCACGAACAGTCATGTGTCGTGATCTGTTGGAGGCTGTAGCCGAGGAGGACCTGATGAGTCGTGTTATGTTCAGCGACGAGGCGACATTTCATGTCTGCGGCCTCGTCAACAAACACAATTGCCTGATCTGGGCCGAGGAGCAACCCCATGAATGCACTGAGTGGCAGAGGGACTCTCTGAAAGTGAATGTGTGGCTTGGTCTCATGAAAGATAGGATCTATGGGCCGTTTATGTTTGCTGAAAAGACAATTACCGGAGCAGCCTACCTGGACATGCTGCAGTTGTTCTTGGAGCCAGAGTTGCAACAGGGTGGTGTCGTTGCTTCCGTCATGTATCAACAAGATGGGGCACCACCCTTCGACCATAAATATAATAGACTTGCCCTGACGTCATTTTCGTGGCTCCAACATCTCTGGGCTAAAGTCACGTGGATGTTGGCAAAACATGGTTGTTTCGTGCTGCGCTTATGGCTGTACTCAGCGTTTTGTCGGGGAAAATGGCATTACATTTCACGCGTGTTTCTATGATAGTGCAGATGCGTTTATTGAAATCTGCTGAAGTGACTTTTATATTTTTTTTACACTTGAAATAGAGTATCACGTAAATTAAAGTGTTGAAAGTGGTGCCTGTAAAGTCAGACTCGTATCACATTTTGTAAAGTATCTGTGATAATTCGCTTACAGAAGTGAGTATAACTATTTCTCGTTCCTACTCATAGGTTCCCTAAGGATGAAAACCGAAGGCAGCTTTGGATACAGGCCCTGAAACGGAAAAACTTTAAGCCATCTGTACATACGCGCCTTTTTGTATATACAAGTGAGATTATAATTAGGTAAGAGCACCTATAGACGACACATGATGAGAATTTTTTTCTACCTTCTAATACTACTAAATAAATGTAGGCTCCAAAATTATTTTCTATAACTTCAAAGTCTCACGTTTCATCTAAAATATCTTCTTTTTTTTTAAACTGATAGTTTAAACTTTTGTAAAAATAGTAGGAACTGAACCTTTGAAGTGCACCTAAAATTGATACTCTAAAATGGACCTGCTTCTAAAGTCGACAATTTTTGCACCTATAGCTGACATAATTCCCATATCCCATTTTCTTTTATAAGTGACTAGAGCTCAAAACGCGAGGAATCCAAAGTTTAAAGTTTTGACACGAGCCCACTCTTACTGTTTAAAAGAATTTTAACAACATTTTACTTTAATTGATAGTTTATAGTAATTTCGTCCCGCTGCCCACCAGAGGGGCGTTCGATGTATTTGTTAGATTTTATAAAAGGTACTGTGGACAAATCCAGTTCAAATGTAGTTCTGACATAATTTTTCGCAAATAAAAAAGTAATTTTTGTTGGAAGCGTTCGACAGTCAATTGAGAAATGTGGGTAAAATACGATACAAACATAGGATGGCAGACCGCTGATTTGAAATCCCGCCACGTTTTGCCAACAGTCACGTGGTTTATGTTGGAGCCACACCAGCCCTATAGCTTCTGCACAGCAAGGCCAGTCTACTAGTATCTATGGTCGAAGGCACCACCCCACTATGCAAGCATTGTCCGGGACTACCTGAACGAGACCTTTCCTAACAGGTGGAGGGGAAGAGCTGCAGGTCGAATGTGGGCTGCTCACTACTCCGGCCTCACTCCCCTGGACTTTTTTGCATGAGGTTTCATCAAGGGTCGAGTTTAGCTACCAGGGTGCCACATTTGAATGCACTGAAACGCCGAATACGAGAGGCATGCTTGCTAATAACCCCTCAAACGTTACAGCGCGTGTTCCACGCAACCACAAGGCGAAGAGGATTTGTTGAACAGTATTAGCTACCCTCTCTAAATATAACGTTTTTTTGTTGTAGCACATCTGAAATATGAAAATGGATACTTACTTTATGGGCACTCTGTATGTTACACTGACTACGCCCTTATTGCCCGCAACATTACTTGGATTCTCGAAACGGGGTTAATGAGAGAATCGTGTTCAACATTAGTATTATTATCGTAGTCTTGTCCGTCGAGCCTTGTTAAATATACATCCAGTCATGTTGCAATAAATTTTGTCACCACGTCCAGTTGAACATGCGTGTCAAATTTATAATTAGGAACAACTGCAGCCTTTTTAAGAGGCAGCTGGCTGTCGCAAGTCGTATGTGCTGTTTCCGATTCTGTAATGAGGGAATGCATTTGGCACCAAATCTCTGAAGTGATTTATCGCCAACCAGTTCACTGAACAGAACTTGTTAAATACGTTGATCTGGAGTTGTTCAATTTTGTGCAAAACCCTTTCTTTAAGACTTTGACATTTACAATGCTGAGGTGCGTTATAAATAATGTCCGGCTTCAAATTTAATGTATGGTCATCGAAAGCGTTGATGGTAAGTATGAATTGCAAATCATCAGTACACACGTCACACAGAGCGAGTGATAGTTCAAACATTCTAAATCATAAACGCTTTGAACTGAAAGAGATTCGCTTTGATTTTGGGCAGCGAGCTGAAGTAGTAAAGACTGCAAATCTTCCTTGTGACATGAAGGTAGAGCTCACCATCTATAGCATCATAGAAAAAAACCGACTGTGGTCCTTTGGTACAGAGCTAAATGGAGCTGAATCAGATGCTCAAACTGTTCTGCGACCGTGTAGGTTGCAGATTCCTGAACTTGCGGCGTAGGGTGGTGTGTTTCTGGGTTCCGCTAAATAGATCGGGATTCAACTACACTCGGAAAGCTGCTACACGGGTAGAAGGGGCTGTATGGAAGGAAGTTGGCTTTTTTTTTAGGTTAGAGGGTGTCGGAAAAGTGCAGAAAGGGCTTAAGTTTCAATGGGTGCAGAACGAACACAGGAAGATGGTAGACATAGGAACAGTCAATATTGTAGCAATTGTAAACTGTCGTAGCCGTGTTGGAAAAGAGCCAGAGCTCCAAACGCAAATCGAAAGTACTGAATCTCAAATCATTATAGGTACGGAAAACTGACTAAAGCAGGAAATAAGTTCAGCCGAAATTTTTACTAAGGACCTAATCGCGTTCAGAAGCGAAAGATTAATTACCGTTGGTGGTGGAGTGTTTATTGTTGTCAGAAGCAGTTTATCTTGCAGTGAAATGGAAGTAGTTAGCTCCTGTGAGTTAGTATGGGTAGAGGTTACACCTGAAAACTGGAATAAATTAAATACAGGCTCCTTTTATGATGATGATAGATGATACAGTAGCTGAAAGTTGAGATGATACAGTAACTGAAAAATTCAAAGAAAAAGAAGCCCCCTGCACACAGGAATAGTAACGTCGGCCGGTAGTACTGGCTGCTACTCATTGTCCCTTCCACTGTCCCCGTGTGTAGGGGTATTCCGCTTCAATGTCCAGTACGCTTCTGGTGGCCAATGGCCTCAAACGTGTTTGAGTTTAGTAAACACCAAAGGGCGAGTAACACGGTCACGTGATTAGTGGCAGCCACTACTGAACGTATTTTTTAAGGTACTGGCCGCCAGTTGTACGCAGACACTGTTGATTGCAAAATGTCTTCAGTATCTGAAGAAGCGCAGTCAAAACCAACCGCTAGTGTCAAATGGAGCGCGAACAAGGTAAGTACCTTTCTAGAAACACGTGAACTTTCAACTATTATCGAACATACGTCATTGTCATTAAACCAATAACGCGAAGAGGGAGACTTCTATGATGAAGTTAAAGAATGACTTAATGAGACTAGGGATCGCAGTTTCCGACATGTGCTTTTTGAGAGCCCGTATAAAAGCCATAAAGGCCACGTACAGAGGTGAACTCTTAAAAATGATTGCATCAAAGACGAGCAGAGCGGACACTGACAACATCTACGTACCCAAGCTACCACGGTTCACTGCGGTCGACAGTTTCTTGAAAGATGCAATCATCACGAGAAGGTCAACGCCGAATTTGGTAGGCGTGGTTTTTAATCTTTGTGTTTGTTAAATCAAAAGCGTGAGCCCAAGTAAATTAGTAAATAATTCAATTAATTGTCACCTTCCAAAGACGCTAGGTCATATAATTTCTATTACTTACTAAACAAAAGCAATAAACATATTTTTACACATATGGAGGAAAGTACAACATTAATTACTTCAAAAGGACACACTGCAGAGTATTTGATTTGACAAGGCACTAGGTTATATCAAACGGCTACGATTAGGATCTCATTGTGTTTCAAAACATTTTGTATTGTTGTTAATGTTGTCAACTATTAACACTAAAACTTTGTGATTCACGATAATACTAGTAAGCTGTTCTTAACAATTTAGGTTACAGAGTTCGTCAATAACTAAGTAGGGGCTACGTACATTTGCGTGCCACTTATTACATGCCAACAGCCTTCATCTGCCAACATGCTCGTCCTTCGCCACTGAAGTGCTCAGCCAGTTTCTTCTTTGTTTCCGAAGCAGTTTTCGAATACGTGTTTGCCGAGCGAGCCCTCTCAATGACGGTAGTTGTCCCCCAGTGGAACGCCTCTGGCCGGGGTCCAAAACTCCGGCGTCAGTGTCTTCATGGTCAATCCACCCTCTTTCGAAATAGCTTGCAGGTGACATTGTTGGCAGCCACTTGTGGAGAGTACATGTACATTGTACAATCAAATCTACAGTTTCTAAATCAACTTCGATTTCTTTTCGAAAGATTCTAAACAGTGCTGCCATTATACCAAACGCGTTTCCCACCACTCTGCGTGCACACGTTAAACCGTAATTGAATATACGTTTCCCTAATGTCAAATTTCGTTTGGAAAAGGACTCCACTAATGTCGGTGACAAAGAGAACGTGTCATCACCCACAGTAAATTGGTCGTTAGGAAAATTTAGTGTACGATTGGCTAAGACTGACTTAAACGAGGAAAGCAGGAATATATTTCCATCGTTGGCTCACCCACAACTTCCCACTTCTGTGTACCGAAACACAATCAATCAGCATCTATAAATGACAAAAGTATAACGCTCTAACCTCCTTTGTAGTTGTAAAATTGAGAGCAACACCCAGATAGACGCTTTATCGTCACGTGCTTTCTGTTAAATGCACTACAACATAATGGAAAATTCCATTTTGTATCAAAAATTTTTTGTGTTTCCACCCATTCCTCCACTTTCTTCGGAACCCAAAAAACAAATATTACTTACAAACTAAAATTTGGAATTGCGTACAAACACATTAACACAATCATTGAGAGCCGTGATTGCAGTTACTTATTGTTAATTATTTAATTCCATGTTACACCAACTATCACTGCTAACTATGATGGAACGGATGACGAAACTGGGGCATCTGATCTTCAAAACACTGACATCGTACAGGATGTCTAGGGCTAATCTCAAAACCCAATTGTGCCTACTCTTCCAACACCCAATAAATATTAAAAAAGCGGCTTGTAAGCAAGTAGACAAAAGTTAGAATTGCCTTTGAGAAGTTACAGATAATATCCGAGAGTCATTTGTCAACTACAAATAGACCTCAGCCCCCAGGTTGACTTATTTGGGAAATATGTTGCAGCTCAGTTGAGGGATCTCCCCTTGATAAATAGACTTACAGGTCAGGACCAAAGTCAATCAATGCTGAAATAAGAGAGACTAACTGTTGGAAGCCCCACAACTACAAATACTCCGATGTTATCTGGAACGTCGTCCACCACTGTTGACTCAAAAGACGAATTTACAGGTGAAGGAGATTTTCATTACAGACATTGTCATTGCCTGACAAACAGGTTTTCTTCTGTATCCAATATTTAATAATAAATCGCACTAAATAAAATTTACATATTTTGTTTAACCATCTCTTCTATGGTTGAAATAGTTGTTAGGAGTGGCAGCCCCAAATATACATACACATTTCTGCATTTATTTACTTTTAACCCATCAGTATTGTTAAGAATGTGCTCCTCTTTTTGAAAATGTTTATTGCTTGATACACAATGACAGGACCACTCTTTCCATCTACCATACACTACAAGCATACACTTGTTAGGAAGCAGTTATTTGTGAGATCTTACGTCACATATTCTTGTAATGCTGTGGTTATTGCAGTAAGTGCTTCTAGCATAAAACTTGAAATGGTGTTGGCCGTTATTCGAAACATAATGGCTAAAGTTTGGTAACTATCACCAGAAGCTAAAAATCGTAAGGCAGGCTGTAGTTTTGGACGAGCGGGAACTGCGTTTCCCCTTAGCGTATCTATTTTCGATATTTTACATTCAATTAAATTACATAGTTCGTTAATTTGCTACACACTCATTCTCATAATTCTCTCGTATTCCAGAGGATCCTCGACGGCAAGTTCCCGAAGTATTGTAGACGAAGCTCCCAGCTGATTTCTACGACACACTCAGTCTTTAACCCAGCACGACGCATTTTTGGTTAATAGTCCTTGAAGCTTTGCACTTAAACAACGTACAATTTCACTCACAGCCTCATCAACAGCTTCCTTTTACCTTTCATCAAACTTCTCCATGTTCTCGCACATCCTCGGTCAATGTTGCACTCATCACGTGCATGCACAAACAAGCTACTGGGTGCCACTACAACCGTTTCACTGGAAACCATTACTGCCTTCATGTTTACAAATACACTCCTGGAAATGGAAAAAAGAACACATTGACACCGGTGTGTCAGACCCACCATACTTGCTCCGGACACTGCGAGAGGGCTGTACAAGCAATGATCACACGCACGGCACAGCGGACACACCAGGAACCGCGGTGTTGGCCGTCGAATGGCGCTAGCTGCGCAGCATTTGTGCACCGCCGCCGTCAGTGTCAGCCAGTTTGCCGTGGCATACGGAGCTCCATCGCAGTCTTTAACACTGGTAGCATGCCGCGACAGCGTGGACGTGAACCGTATGTGCAGTTGACGGACTTTGAGCGAGGGCGTATAGTGGGCATGCGGGAGGCCGGGTGGACGTACCACCGAATTGCTCAACACGTGGGGCGTGAGGTCTCCACAGTACATCGATGTTGTCGCCAGTGGTCGGCGGAAGGTGCACGTGCCCGTCGACCTGGGACCGGACCGCAGCGACGCACGGATGCACGCCAAGACCGTAGGATCCTACGCAGTGCCGTAGGGGACCGCACCGCCACTTCCCAGCAAATTAGGGACACTGTTGCTCCTGGGGTATCGGCGAGGACCATTCGCAACCGTCTCCATGAAGCTGGGCTACGGTCCCGCACACCGTTAGGCCGTCTTCCGCTCACGCCCCAACATCGTGCAGCCCGCCTCCAGTGGTGTCGTGACAGGCGTGAATGGAGGGACGAATGGAGACGTGTCGTTTTCAGCGATGAGAGTCGCTTCTGCCTTGGTGCCAATGATGGTCGTATGCGTGTTTGGCGCCGTGCAGGTGAGCGCCACAATCAGGACTGCATACGACCGAGGCACACAGGGCCAGCACCCGGCATCATGGTGTGGGGAGCGATCTCCTACACTGGCCGTACACCACTGGTGATCGTCGGGGGGACACTGAATAGTGCACGGTACATCCAAACCGTCATCGAACCCATCGTTCTACCATTCCTAGACCGGCAAGGGAACTTGCTGTTCCAACAGGACAATGCACGTCCGCATGTATCCCGTGCCACCCAACGTGCTCTAGAAGGTGTAAGTCAACTACCCTGGCCAGCAAGATCTCCGGATCTGTCCCCCATTGAGCATGTTTGCGACTGGATGAAGCATCGTCTCACGCGGTCTGCACGTCCAGCACGAACGCTGGTCCAACTGAGGCGCCAGGTGGAAATGGCATGGTAAGCCGGAACGGCATCCAGCATCTCTACGATCGTCTCCATGGGAGAATAGCAGCCTGCATTGCTGCGAAAGGTGGATATACACTGTACTAGTGCCGACATTGTGCATGGTCTGTTGCCTGTGTCTATGTGCCTGTGGTTCTGTCAGTGTGATCATGTGATGAATCTGACCCCAGGAATGTGTCAATAAAGTTTCCCCTTCCTGGGACAATGAATTCACGGTGTTCTTATTTCAATTTCCAGGAGTGTATGTGTTTTGGCAGTTCACTGGCTGCCTGCACTGGCCGCCACTACTGTCCCTGTGTCCAGCGGGATTAAGTTTCATTTCAAACAGGTACCTCACTCATACAATTATAGTTGGTGTTGACTTCAGTCTACCCTCAATATTTTTGCGAAAATACTTGTTTAAAGTCGGTAGTAGGCGTAAAACTTCGTCCGAGATCGTACTGAATGCCTTCTCAGAAAATTATTTTGAACAGCTGGTGCAGGACTTCATTCGATGAATAATGGTTGCGAAAACATACTTGACCTCTTAGCAACAAATAATCCAGACCAAATGGGAAGTACCACGACAGGTTCTGCGATTAGTGACCACAAGGTTGTTGTAGCTAGACTGAATAACGTAACATCCGAAACCCCCAATAATAACGCAAAATACATCAGTTTAAGTTGTAAGGTGGCAACGGCCTTGCACCTTACATGAGTCCATTTAACGTGTCACTTTAGGTTTTGTTGGAGTAATACTCTAAATTACGGTGTAGGAAATCTATGTGGAAGCGGATCGGCACGTGAGAATTCCGCGATTTTGTAATTATAAGATTTTGCCTAAAGGCAGTACGCGAGACAGAGCTCGGCTACTTCCCCGCCTAACCGCCGAAAGCCACAGCCTAACGGTATGAATGGTGAGCTGGGGGATTTCTGTAATCCGTTTAGAGAGGCCACAGTGGTCGCCAACCTCTGAAGGACGTGCGGTTGCAGGTGTTCAAGTGTTTACCAAAACATAGCAGTGGATAGCTGGACGGGCTTTCCTGTGCGTGCTCTCGCCTGTGTCCCACTAATTTTACGCCTTCGAGTAACTCAAGTGGGGCAGGCCAGGAGTTCCGAATAACAAACTTTCAATGCAAGAATCTGTGTTCGCTACGACGGGGAATCTTGCCGGGAAAATCTCGAGTGGTCTCTTGGGAGAAAATTTCCAGTAAACGTGTTATTGCCCACATCTGTGGTTCTTCCCAGCCGGCGCGGGCGGAGTTTACTCCCAGCTGGCGAGGGCAGAGTTTACTTGTGAAATTTTGTAGAAATAAAACAATGGTGGAAAAGAGTTCTGTTCCCAGGCCGTACATTGGTCGGCACTGGCAAACTGGGTATTTTGAGAGCTTCTGGTGATGCGATTCGCTCGGTAAAAGTTGAGGGGAGAAAACAAAGGTGAAGAGCGATCTTGCTGGACTCTCGGTAATGGTCTTCCGTTCTGAGCTCTCGTACTGAGAGGAAGTTACCCAAGTCGTCTCCCGTCTTGGTCTTTCGTTCTGAGTGAACGTTAGCTGCACCAGCTCTTTGCTGCCGGGAAGATCGTTGCCAATAGAGAAGTTTACGGACAGCGGTCTATTGTCCGATTAGTGTAGGAGTGTACTTTCCGAGACGCCACACGCCGACCACACTGCCGCGCCGTCGCCGTCGGAGACCGCCGCTGCAGCAGGAACATTACGGTGAGATGGCTCCCGCTTCGGCCTGTGTTAGGAGTAGCGTTAAGCAGTTGGATCACGTGCGATTGCTGTTTCCACAGAGGTTTCACGGTACTTTGGGTGTAGTGGTTCTTCGTATTTTACGTTTTGTGTCGATGTCACTCGGTCAGCCAAGTTGTAAGGGATCGCGTTTTGGACCAAATTCAACACAGTTCACTGCCAATGCCAGTCAGGAGGATAGTTTGTCAATTGTTCATTGTGTTTTATTCAGCAATGATCTGAAGGTTATAATAAAATGATTGTGATTCAGTAGAGCCATTACTTGCAGTAGTTGATCCTGAATTCACCCTTTTGCGTTATTTTATTTTTGTGTATGAGTTTGATGTCATTGAACACCCTAAGTGTTCGTGACCGTTCGTGTTTGGAAGTAAAAACAGGTGTGATTCATCGTCAACGCTGCCACCGCAGATTAATTAGGCGTGACAGGGCCACATTTAAATCTAGCGTTATCCATTTTTGCGTACAGTCCCACTCTCAATTTCTCTGTAAATTGTTTGTCAGGGGCGAATACACGCAAAAATCGGACAAGCAACGGGTGGGGTGTTACAAAGTAGCCAGATAAAAATTTTGCTTGGTGCCTTCCTTTGAGACAATATCCACGCCTTTCAATCTGAGTATGTAAGCGTAGGCCAGAAGTGGTTTACATTCAGAGAAATTATACCGAAGGCAATTGAGTGATAAATTAATAATAGAGGGTCCTCACGGCGCCTGTGACACAAAACAGGTCAGAAACCATTGCAGAAGCAACGATAAAAGCATGCCATATTTAAAAGACTGTAAAATCCCCAACATTGGCGATGTTTAATAGAAACTCGAAATTTAGCGCGAACTTCAAAGGAAGACGCATTTAATAGTTTCCACATCGAAACTCCGTCTAGTAAAAAGAAGCAGATGATAAAAGTCGATATATATTCCTATTATATGTTTGGTTAATCCTGAAAAACTGACACTTACTGACAAGAAATATTACGGGAAAAGAAGCAAAAAGGTTGGAATGGTACACAGGTTAGGCTATTATTGCTTAAAAAAATTACTTACAAGCTTATTAAAGAATAAGATCCATTTTACGGGGTCTAAGCGTTTGAGACCATTCTCTTAATCACATTTATTGTTTTGCACCGTTCTATAACATCTTTAAAAATTGTATCTTTTTTTTACCTGTAAATTGCTCTTATTGGTCACACACTGAATGAAGCATCATAGGTAATATTTCAAAGTGATAAGATGTGTACACTACAGTGAAACTAATACACTGATAATCTAATAGAACAAGAACTCTATTCTGCATGGATGTACACGGTGTCTATATAGTTGTTTCTTTGACATTTCAATAATCGTTTACTTTATTGACATGCACAAACTACGACATCATTCCTGGCGTCTTAGCTCACTGCACGCGTTTATAGTATAGTGAAGAACATTAGGTAAGTATTTTGCAAACTTGAACTCTCAATATGTTGTGCATACGAGCTGAAAGCTGAAAATGTAACGAGCAAGAAGCAATACCAGGAAGCAAATAAGCATTTGTTTCAGAGTTCCAGCTTCATTAGCTATCAATCCAAATAATTTAAAAGTGTAATTAAGTGGATTACGAATGCATATTTTTCAAATAAGTTCCTTCTTTTCTTGATTATTTGAAATATATCAGTAAAAGACAGGTTACATTAACGAGGCCATATGTGTCGTACTACTAGAGTAAATACCTATTTAAGAACAGAAAAACGTTCGAAATTACCTGCCTAACACTATGTTATTCCTATAAATACTGCAATTTTTAGTATTTTAAACAGTTATTGCATGCACACAACAGAAGTAATGAACAAGAGGCAACCGTAAACAATAATCTGCTAACATCTTGGGCAATTAAGATGGCGGCAGACCTCGCCCACTTTGGCTTCAAAACAACGTACAGTGTTAAGTCAACAGTGCTATCGCCTTTCGTGTTTTTACCTCCATGATTGTAATGCAGCATCACTGACGTGTTGCTGTTGAGCCCCATCTGTTGGACAGTTTTTACATTCGTTTCTGGTTCAAGAAAAGCTCCATATCATTTCAGGGACGTGCGTCAGGTTTTACCTCACTACCTACATTACTCTGTGAAACAGTTGGTATTAAAATATTAACGGACTTTTGGGTCACACTGTACGTTAATATAATCACGGATAGCAAGCAGGTCTGTACACCATACATGTCCAAAGAGCACTAAACATCACTATTGAAAATCAAAGACATGAACCGTCTCAGTGTCTATGTTTTACAACTGAGATAATGTCGCTGCCACAGACCTATTTGATGTATAAGGCATATTTATACCTACTGGATTCAACATTTGTAGTCACAAAATATATATTTGTGATATTTTTGGGTTTTTTACTTATTCCAGTAAAACTTCTTCTAGACAAGTTGTGCCACAAACTCCTCTTCTCCCCAATCCTATTCAACACCTCCCCATTAGTTATGTGATCTACCCACCTAATCTTCAGCATTCTTCTGTAGCACCACATTTCGAAAGCTTCTATTCTCTTCTTGTCTAAACTATTTATCGTCCATGTTTCACTTCCATACATGGCTACACTCCATACAAATACTTTCAGAAATGACTTCTTAACACTTAAATCTATACTCGATGTTAACAAATTTCTCTTCTTCAGAAACGCTTTGCTTGCCATTGTCAATCTACATTTTATATCCTCTCTACTTCGACCATCATCAGTTATTTTCCTCCCCAAATAGCAAAACTCCTTTACTACTTTAAGTGTCTCATTTCCTACTCTAATTCCCTCAGCATCACCCGACTTAATTAGACTACATTCCATTATCCTCGTTTTGCTTTTGTTGATGTTCATCTTATATCCTCCTTTCAAGACACTGTCCATTCTGTTCAACTGCTCTTCCAAGTCCTTTGCTGTCTCTGATAGAATTACAATGTCATCGGCGAACCTCAAAGTTTTTATTTCTTCTCCATGGATTTTAATACCTACTCCGAATTTTTCTTTTGTTTCCTTTACTGCTTGCTCAATATACAGATTGAATAACATCGGGGAGAGGCTGCAACCCTGTCTCACTCCTTTCCCGACCACTGCTTCCATTTCATGCCCCTCAACACTTATAACTGCCATTTGGTTTCTACACTCCTGGAAATGGAAAAAAGAACACATTGACACCGGTGTGTCAGACCCACCACACTTGCTCCGGACACTGCGAGAGGGCTGTACAAGCAATGATCACACGCACGGCACAGCGGACACACCAGGAACCGCGGTGTTGGCCGTCGAATGGCGCTAGCTGCGCAGCATTTGTGCACCGCCGCCGTCAGTTTCAGCCAGTTTGCCGTGGCATACGGAGCTCCATCGCAGTCTTTAACACTGGTAGCATGCCGCGACAGCGTGGACGTGAACCGTATGTGCAGTTGACGGACTTTGAGCGAGGGCGTATAGTGGGCATGCGGGAGGCCGGGTGGACGTACCGCCGAATTGCTCAACACGTGGGGCGTGAGGTCTCCACAGTACATCGATGTTGTCGCCAGTGGTCGGCGGAAGGTGCACGTGCCCGTCGACCTGGGACCGGACCGCAGCGACGCACGGATGCACGCCAAGACCGTAGGATCCTACGCAGTGCCGTGGGGGACCGCACCGCCACTTCCCAGCAAATTAGGGACACTGTTGCTCCTGGGGTATCGGCGAGGACCATTCGCAACCGTCTCCATGAAGCTGGGCTACGGTCCCGCACACCGTTAGGCCGTCTTCCGCTCACGCCCCAACATCGTACAGCCCGCCTCCAGTGGTGTCGCGACAGGCGTGAATGGAAGGACGAATGGAGAAGTGTCGTCTTCAGCGATGAGAGTCGCTTCTGCCTTGGTGCCAATGATGGTCGTATGCGTGTTCGGCGCCGTGCAGGTGAGCGCCACAATCAGGACTGCATACGACCGAGGCACACAGGGCCAGCACCCGGCATCATGGTGTGGGGAGCGATCTCCTACACTGGCCGTACACCACTGGTGATCGTCGAGGGGACACTGAATATTGCACAGTACATCCAAACCGTCATCGAACCCATCGTTCTACCATTCCTAGACCGGCAAGGGAACTTGCTGTTCCAACAGGACAATGCACGTCCGCATGTATCCCGTGCCACCCAATGTGCTCTAGAAGGTGTAAGTCAACTACCCTGGCCAGCAAGATCTCCGGATCTGTCCCCCATTGAGCATGTTTGGGACTGGATGAAGCGTCGTCTCACGCGGTCTGCACGTCCAGCACGAACGCTGGTCCAACTGAGGCGCCAGGTGGAAATGGCATGGCAAGCCGTTCCACAGGACTACATCCAGCATCTCTACGATCGTCTCCATGGGAGAATAGCAGCCTGCATTGCTGCGAAAGGTGGATATACACTGTACTAGTGCCGACATTGTGCATGCTCTGTTGCCTGTGTCTATGTGCCTGTGGTTCTGTCAGTGTGATCATGTGATATATCTGACCCCAGGAATGTGTCAATAAAGTTTCCCCTTCCTGGGACAATGAATTCACGGTGTTCCTATTTCAATTTCCAGGAGTGTATACAAATTGTAAATAGCTCTTCGCTCCCTATATTTTACCCCCGCCACCTTCCGAATTTGAAAGAGAGTATTCCAATCAACATTGTCAAAAGCTAACTCTAAGTCTACAAATGCTAGAATCGTAGGTTTGCCTTTCCTTAATCTAGCTTCTAAGATAAGCCATAGGGTCAGTAATGCCTCACGTGTGCCAATATTTCTACGGAATCCAAACTGATCTTCCCCAAGGTCGGCTCCTACTAGTTTTTCCATTTGTCTATAAAGAATTCGTGTTAGTATTTTGCAGCCATGACTTATTAAACTGATAGTTCGATAATTTTCACATCTGTCAACACCTGCTTTGTTTGGGATTGGAATTATTATATTCTTCTTGAAGTCTGAGGGTATTTCGCTGTCTTATACATCTTACCCACCAGATGGTAGAGTTTTGTAAGGACTGGCTCTCCTAAGGCCGTCAGTAGTTCTAACGGAATGTTGTCTACTCCCGGAGCCTTGTTTCGACTCAGGTCTTTCAGTGCTCTGTCAAACTCTTCACGCAGTATCATATCTCCCATTTCATCTTCAACTACATCCTCTTCCATTTCTATAAAATTGTCCTCAAGTACATCGCCCTTGTATAGACCCTCTATATACTCCTTCCACCTTTCTGCTTTCCCTTCTTTGCTTAGAACTGGGTTTCCATCTGAGCTCTTGATATTCATACAAGTGGCTCTCTTTTCTCCAAAGGTCTCTTTAATTTTCCTGTAGGCAGTACCTATCTTGCCCCTAGTGAGATAAGCCTCTACATCCTCACATTTGTCCTCTAGCCATCCCTGCTTAGCCATTTTGCACTTCCTGTCGAGCTCATTTTTGAGACGTTTGTATTCCTTTTTGCCCGCTTGACTTGCTGCATTTTTGTATTTTCTCCTTTCGTCAATTAAATTCAGTATTTCTTCTGTTACCCAAGGATTTCTACTAGCCCTCGTCTTTTTACCTACTGATCCTCTGCTGCCTTCACTAGTTCGTCCCTCAAAGCTACCCATTCTTCTTCTACTGTATTTCTTTCCCCCATTCCTGCCATTTGTTCCCTTACGCTCTCCCTGAAACTCTGTACAACCTCTAGTTTAGTCAGTTTATCCGGGTCCCATCTCCTTAAATTCCCAGCTTTTTGCAGTTTCTTCAGTTTTAATCTACAGTTCATAACCAATAGATTGTGGTCAGAGTCCACATCTGCCCCTGGAAATGTCTTACAATTTAAAACCTGGTTCCTAAATCTCTGTCTTACCATTATATAATCTATCTGAAATCTGTCAGTCTCTCTAGGCTTCTTCCATGTATACAACCTTCTTTTACGATTCTTGAACCAAGTGTTAGCTATGATGCTCTGTGCAAAATTCTACCAGACGACTTCCTCCTTCATTTCTTACCCCCAATCCATAGTCACCTACTACGTTTCCTTCTCTCCCTTTTCCTACTACCGAAATCCAGTCACCCATGACTATTAAATTTTCGTCTCCTTTCACTATCTGAATAATTTCTTTTATTTCATCATACATTCTTCAATTTCTTCGTCATCTGCAGAGCTAGTTGGCATGTAAACTTGTACTACTGTAGTAGGCGTGGGCTTCGTGTCTATCTTGGCCACAATAATGCGTTCACTATGCTGTTTGTAGTAGCTTACCCGCATTCCTATTTTTTTATTCATTATTAAACCTACTCCTGCATTACCCCTATTTGACTTTGTATTTATAACCCTGTATTCGCCTGACCAAAAGCCTTGTTCCTCCTGCCACCGAACTTCACTAATTCCCACTATATCTAACTTTAACCTATCCATTTCCGTTTTTAAATTTTCTAACCTACCTGCCCGATTAAGGGATCTGACATTCCACGTTCCGATCCGTAGAACGCCAGTTTTCTTTCTCCTGATAACGACGTCCTCCTGAGTAGTCCCCGCCCGCAGATCCGAATGGGGGCTATTTCACCTCTGGAATATTTTACCCAAGAGGACGTCATCATCATTCAATCATACAGTAGAACTGCATGCCCTCGGGAAAAATTACGGCTGTAGTTTCCCCTTGTGTCAACCGTTCGCAGTACCAGCACAGCAAGGCCGTTTTGGTTAATGTTACAAGGCAAGATCAGTCAATCATCCAGACTGTTCCCCCTGCAACTACTGAAAAGGATGCTGCCCCTCTTCAGGAACCACTCGTTTGTCTGGCCTCTCAACAGATACCCCTCCTTTGTGGTTGCACCTATGGTACGGCTATCTGTATTGCTGAGGCATGCAAGCCTCCCCACCAACGGCAAGGCCCATGGTTCATGGGGGGAAGAGATGGTGTATTATAGTGCACTTTTTTTGCAATAATTATGCTGTGTAACAGTTTCTAAATAGTGAAGTCAGCGGCTGAGCGTAAATGTCAAAATGACAAATACAAGAAAATCGCTTCTGAACTGACCACATAGTTCCTCAAGAGTAGATATAATTATTTTTTATTTGTTTTCTTAATTTGAAATCTGCTGGACGCTACAGTAATACTAACAGTTAACTGTGGAAGTTTAACATTATTTGAATTACAAATTCTTGATAATATGGAAACAATAGACATGCATTTTTAAAAGTTCAAAATGGATGGTACAGAACACTGTACATGTTAATTTAAACGTTAATTTGTGTTCATGAAACCTATACTTAGTAGGGCCTATTTCTTCATCCAAATCATCTGTGTACTGGAGTGAGATTGACACGTTATCCAAGTACCGTACTGAACAGACATTTGCTGTTCCTCTCCTCATTTCTGCCACTGGCACATTGTTTATTGCCACTGTGAAGCGTATGACTTCTGATTCAGCCTGCATAAATCAAAGTTTGGTTTTCTTAGAGCTACTTCCTTCATTATTCTGAATTTGCGATATTTGTTCTTGTGTATGTATGCGCTGAGTTGCTGATGAGTCAAGAATGTGCAACAACACAGCTTTAGTTTGCTTTGTTGTGCTTCTTAATTCAATCTAATAACGCATTTTCATGGGATATTAAAGCCTTTTGAAATCTAAGATCAATGCAAATAATTGAATGCAAATAATTTTGCTTCACTCAACATGGATTTTAATGCTTTTCTGTAGCAAAGAAGAAGAACACCATAAGAAAGTCAAATGAATGTGGATAAAGCCATACATCTGAACCCTAGCTAAATCACTCATTTCCCAGCTAAATGGTGTTAAAAAGAAGTCAGACTTAGCTCTAAAAAAACTAAAGTGACAACACTGGCCTCCACTACCAGCTGATCTACCCACTTCATAAACATCATTTTTGCAACAATTAACTCCAGACACATTGATCAAGGTTTGGGAAGAACTCGCCTATCAACTTGATCTGTGATGATTGGTGGTCACATTGAACACTTGTAAGGTAATCTGTCTGAGTTACTCTTTCATTTGATCTATTATTAAACATTGTAAATTGAATGCAGATAAATGCTATTAAGTCTTAGACCCTTATATTGAATTTGAAACACCCTGTATAATAGTACCATTCCACGATTTGTATGAACCTCTTCAAATTACCACTTGGTGCCTTATATACAGATAGTACAATATAAGTTGCATTTTCAGCCCAATTTTTGTACCACTGCATAACCTTCAATGATGAATTTAACTGGGAAATAGTTTATTTAATGTTTGGAAATAATTAAGATCGTTCCACTTGTATACCATTATGAGAAATGTACGAAAATTGAGAAACAATCAAAAGAAAAAAATTAGTTATTATCAGAAACTGAAGCAAAACTGGTGGAGCTGTTCCAGTTTGCTATGTCTCATGACTCCTCTGTTGAGTTATACAAAGAGATATTGCTAAATAGCTAATGGGATAGTTCAATGACCTAGAAGTGTTTATGATATATTATTCGAAAAATGTATTAAACAGTAATTGTTTGCGTTAATCTATATTTGAAATTTTATGGAAATATATTTCGAAATAACGTTGCCTGGTCACCATGTGACATAGCAAGAAACACAAAGTTTCAAAAGAATTACGTAATGCCCCGCAAAATTTCAAAAATTATTTTATGTCTCAGAATCTTAAACACTTTTTGTTACACAAAAAATTTTAACTGCAGTTATCTTAAATCTGTTACAGAAATCTATTAATAGCGTAATATTCATTCATTTCTCATTCACATTTCACTTCTCAGCTATCTATACATTTTCATAAGCACTTTTGCTGACAGCTTTCAAAGTTCTAATCAATAAGTCTCTTTCCAGGCACTCCTAACACTGACCATGATTATATCCATTCTCAGCAATTAGATACATGGAAGGAGTAAACAAAACACTCTACATTAGCATAACAGTATGACTTATCTCTACAGTGGAACATAATGATTCAAACCCTGTTGTACATACATTATATATCATAAATATACATCAATATTTTATGTACTGATGGAAAATTGTACTTAATGGAATGGAAAATGTTTTCAAGCTCTCAAATCTATTTGAAATTAAAATCAAAATTGCTGAAATTTTCAAAATTCACTCATTGTTTCTGAAATTATAACTTTACCTTTATTTAGTCTCTTATATGTTTAGTTCATTTGTTGACACTGGTTAATTAACAGCATATATTTCTTTACTGAATTAGTACCAAAGACATAAACTGCAAAATTTTATACCTTGGTAAATGAAATATACAGCAGTATGTATATGAACAGCTGTTAACTAAATTAGGATTTCACTCAGTTTCTCAAGGTGCCAAAATGTATATTTTGGACCAAAATTTTCCTTAATTCACATAGATGTTTCATCACAACAAAATTACATGTACACAGTTCACGTTTCATCGTGTATTCATTTTCGTTGTTGCATTAACTTCTTTTCTTACAAAATTAGTTAGCCAGAGTAGTGCATTCGAAAAATTAAGTTATGATAAGGCCTGTAATGATTGCTGCTTCTTCACAAAATGTCTCACATGTAACTCATTTCTTCTTTCCTATTATTCCATCATATACCATTACTTCACGTAGTTGGTTGCTTCATAATTATGTAATTAATCAACAATTACCTGCTTTGCTTTTCAATACTAAAAATGATAATAAAGAATTACTCCCCACAGTAACAAACGACCACACTCTCGACAAACTTCTCCTTCTATTGTATAACAGACAAAACATGAATTAATTAAGATATTGTTCAACTTTAAACCAACAAATTTCTCTGAACACAAGAATGCAGCGCAATATAGATACAAATCTCTTTCTTCGCAAACATTGCTGTAAGTAACTTGCCTTGCTTATTGTGTGTTTATGATTGTCAGAAGGGCTGTACTGTGGCGTCTCAGTGCCTATACGATGGCGTCTATTGCCGCGATGACACATGTCACACGTGACGCAGTCCCACGGCCTGCAGTTTCCGGCTCATGCACAGCGCCACCCAGCCAGACAGATCGGCGTGGCCCCCGCACAAAGCTACCTCCGCCGCATCATAACAACAGGGTCCGGCGTGCCCTCACAAACAGCCACACGCCAACGCCTCTCCAATCACGCTGGGCCACGCCGCCGCAGACGCACCGACGGCGGGCATATCCGTACACCCCCAGGGCTATGTGAGCGCATGTGACACCACACTCATTGCCCTCGTCTGAAATTCGACACTGCTTGGAACTGGAATTCCTTGGGATTTCTACTACTCGACAGTCCGATCACCGGATTCATTCACGGACTTTGCTATCTGCCATCCCAGCGCAACACTAACCTAGTCGTTGAAGTTATTGTGTGCAAGATGGCGGACACTACAAATCGCTAGTGTGTTAGTGCCTCAAATATAAACGTAAAGAGTGAAAAATATGTGTAATATACAGATGTCGCGGTTTTTATACCGCTACAAAGTGTATTGTGCGTCATATTATGACAAAAACAGAGGAAAGGAGGAAGTAGAAACAGTTTCAACATAGTGAACCGTAACCACCTAACAGGCTGTATCGCCTGTGGGCAGTGAAGCCGACCAGTTTAGTACTTTTCTCGAAGTGTGAACAAACATGGAGTAAACCCTGTTACTGCAACAAAATAGCAAGAAAAGGCGTTAGCTGTATAAAGTGTAAGTGGAAATTCCATTACTCGTGTATTAATACTACAAAAAGGCTGAAAAAATGGAAATGGATTCCGTATTTTCGTAATGCATATCACGATCTGGACCCTGTGGTAACCTGTGACTGTGAATGCGAAAAATTAAAGAAGGTGCTCAAAACTGTACAAGAGGAACTTATGAAGGTGAAATCAGTGATACGTACACTAACTAATGACTTACAGAGACAAGAATCGTGTAGTAAACATGTTTACAATAGTGCAGCAAAAGGACAAGTGCGTGAACTAAAACACGATCTTCCACACAGAGTGCATAAGGCTGGACAACGTATACCGGTAACCACAATCACAAATGAAAGCAAGTCTACAAGTGCCTTCTTGGAAAAGCAATACATAGTTGCAGAAAAACAGTCACTAAGACGAAAACCAAAAATATACATTGCCTCTGATAGCCATGGCAGAAGATGTACTGAAAACATAATAAATCTAGCTAGAAATAATTACGAAATTGAAGGAAAGGTAATGCCTGGAGACCCAATGAGTGAGATACTTAAAAATGCAGTGACTTACATAAACTGAATAAAGAAGACTATGCTGTTATCGGGCTGGTGCTAATGATGTAGCAAAAAATGAAGCCAACATGGGACTTCATTCACTGCAAAAAGCACTGTCAGAACTTGAAATACAAATGTGATAGTAGTGGGAATTCCTCACCAGCATGACCTGGCTGGCTGGTCTTGTGTAAATCGAGAAATCAACAGCACAAATAGAAAATTAAAAAAATAATACTAGGCTCTAAAAATGCAAAATTCATTAATACACCTAATAGCAAAGAGCTATATACCTCACATGGGCTGCATTTGAATGATACAGGCAAGGAACTTACGGCAAAAAGGATTCTAGAGTTACTGAACATGAAGAATAAGGATAAGAAACCAGTTATTGAACTCAAGTGGAAGGACACAACTGCAAATAATGAGCTAATGACTGTAGCTTTAGCAAATAAACCAGCAGCATGTGCAGCTGAAACGAAGATGTCCCACAAGCAGCCAATCCAGATATCAACTAATGAAAAAAATATCCCAAAGAGCCCTTTGGAAATGGAGACACAAATATGGACACTAAATAAACCTGCAATATGCATAGATGAAAAGAAGACTTCCTACAAGCAGTCAATCCAGATGTCAGAAAGGAGAACAAATAGGAATCGAGCATGAGCAAAGAAAATTCCAACATGCTGTGTGTGTAGATCAACACCCAGAAAGAAGTCACTGCAGAGAAGTCAGGGTTTTTGGTGGGATCAGACTTGCTGCAACACCATGTAAAAGAGACAGAGAAGATCAATGCTCAGGCAAGTTCTACATCATCTTCTTACTTGTATACAAGCAACAAAGGAGACGGTATCAGTGGATTAAAGAAAGTGACCAGGCCTAATACTCCAAGCAACTGTGTGAGGAGAAAGAGTCCCCAAATAAATACAGATGAAGACAAAAAATAAACTTTTTTACAAATCAACATCTGTTGCATTAGAAATAAGATTTTAAAACTAGAACATCTTTGTAATGATTTGTTTGTGGACATTATATGTATATCTGAACACTGGCTAACAATTGAGCAAGTAGATGTATTTGTCCCTCAGGGGTATGTTGTGGCTGATATCATGTATAGAAAGCAGAGGAAAATTGGTGATGCAGGTATTTTTGTAAGAGAAGGAGTGAAATTTTCTAAAATTGATGTTACAACTTATAGCTCAAAACTATAGGCACAGTTGTGTTAAGCTGCTGGATGAAAACATAATAGTAGTTTGCCTATATAGATCCCCAGATGGTGATGTTAACCTATTTATTGAGAAATCTGAATTATTAATTACAAAAATTTTGAAATTTAAGGCAAGAATTGCTGTCTGTGGAGATTTCAACATTGAAATGGCTAACACAGGCAAACAAGTCACAAAAATATTTTTCAGTGTACTAAGATCATTATAGTTATACTCTACAAATAAGTGTCCTAGTCTTATGGATGCATGCTTGGACAACATTATGGTTAATCTCATTGAGGAAGATTTTAGAGTCACATTTGCAGGAGGGCACTTTGCAGATCATGATCCCTTGCTCCTGACACTTTATAAGAGGCAGCCAAATAAAACTACAGAACCTAACTCTATACTGGTGGGAGGACAAAAAGAGAAGTACATTACACTGTTGATTAATAAGTTAAGGACGGAAAAGTGGGACTGGGCATCCAAAAGTCAACCAGGGAAATTGGGAACACAAATAGCTTTTGATAACTTTTTGAGAAATTTATAGAACTATTGTATTCTTGTGCTCCATTAACAACAGCTAGAACTACAAGGAAACCAAAAAATAAAATGGTTAACTAATTTACTGAAGAACTTTCTAAAATTAGGGAAAACTTGCACACATTACACCAGATTTACAAGCATGGCTGTATTCACAGGACTGAGCAGAGAGAGAGAGAATTTATAACTTTTATACTAAATCAAAACAATTCTACAGAACTAAGCTCCTTCTCGCTAAAAAACTAGTATCTGAAAAATACATAGAAAGTGCTCACAATAAATGCAATGCAGCATGCCAAATCATAAATCAAGGTCCCACTCCCAAACACACTCAAGTGCCTTTGATGAATCCTAAGGTACTAAATAACTTCTTTATTAATTCAGTTAAGGAAGTAACAAACAGTATTGAAGAATCAAGTTCTTCAACAATGGACCTGCTGGCTACCCCTTTGCCAAAAGAACATGTATTTCACTTGAATCCTATCACATCTACTGACATTTTAAAATTTGTTGCCAAATTTTCAAGTTCAAAAAGTATGGACTGCTACTGGTTGTCCAATTACATTATAAAAAAACAATACACTTAATATGCTCACCATTAGTCAGTACTTTCAATAAATGCTCAGAATTTGGAGTTTTTCCTAATATGCTCAAGACTGCTAAAGTCATCCCAGTTTATAAAAAGGGGAATAAAAAATGCCTGAAAGCTATCGACAAATTTCAATTGTGCCTATATTGTCAAAAATATATGAGCCATTAATGCACAACCACCTAAATACCTACTATGAAGATCATGGCTTATTTTATAACTTTCAGTTTGGATTTCACAAGGGAAAAAACACAACTGCTGTTGTTTTAGAAATCATTGATCGAACATTATCTGCTATTGAAAACAAAAACAATGTATCACTTGTCTTATGTGACTTAAGCAAGACATTTGATTGCATTCCTGTTGACATCCTACTAAAGAAATTGGAATACTATGGGTTGCAAGGGAACACTTTAGCCATCATCACTTCTTACCTGAACAACAGGAAACAATTTGTTTCAGTCAGGAAAATGCATTATTCCTTACTCGAGATAGACACAGGTGTTCCCCAAGGATCTATCCTCAGACCCTTCTTTTTCATTGTTGCAATCAATGACCTGCCTTAAAACATACCACATCCTGTCATATGTTATGTAGATGATACTGCACTGTTTACCTCTCATCAGAACATTTCTGAACTTAGTCACATAACAAAAGAATCACTTGATATTGCTTTGGACTGGTTTACTGCTAATAAAATCTTATGTAATCCCAATAAAACACAACAGCTCATTCTAGGCATGACAAAGGATATAAAAACTAAATCAGTAAAACTTCTAGGTATTCACATTTACTCCAAACTTAATTGGCAAGAACATATCAATCATGTCTGCAAAAAGATATCTCAGGTATCATACCTCTTTTTGAAACTAAGGGACATGGTAAGCATGGATTATCTTCATATGACATACTTTGGACTTTTCCAATTGCATATATCATATGCCCTTATTATACGGGGACATTCTCCACAGGTCAATAACATTTTAAAAATACAAAAGAAAGGTTTTGCATTTAATTTGTAAGTCAGGTCATTTGGAACACCAGGCTGAAAATACCTACTGTTGTATATATATATATATATATATATATATATATATATATATATATATATATATGTTGCAGGACTTCACATTAAAAATAATATCAATAATATGACAGAACTTGTTGTCAGTGGGGAAGTTCATGACCACAATATTAGGGCTAAGTAAGTCGAAGTTAGATTTACCTAGGCACAGGTCAGCAATGACTGGAAATTCTCACAAAATAAACCCACTCAGAATTTTCAATAAGTTACCAGTCTCTGCTAGGACCATGGATATAATTAGTTTTAAACGTAAGTGGTACAACTGGTTAACAGATTACCCTTTTTATAATATTAAAGAATATTTTGATTTACCAGATTATTATATTAACTTTTAAAATCTGTTACATTTAATTCTATTATTATATACTACATAAACTTTGTAGAACTAATATTTAATGCTACACATTGTGCTACTGTGCATTGTATATACTTTATCTTGTATGAAATTGACGAAACCCATTTCATTGTAAAATGATTTATGGTGAATAAAGATTCTTGATTCCTTATTCTTGATATTTATTATTCTGTTTCTGTATTGGCCTGTGGAGGACTAAACGTTGCTCACTCATGCCTATTGTTATTCTTTCTGCCTTCATCAGTGGCTACAGAGGCTAGTTCTTGTATTGGCTTCTGTTTCGTGGCACTATGGCACCGCTATCTCCACTGCTCTATCACCAGAGCGATGGTAACACGCCCTTACTTTCCTGTTCTCTGTCTGATCACCTCCGACGGGAGATCGTTGTGCAGTTTGTTTTGGCTTCAGGAGCAGCTTTACGTTTTGGGGTAACTCCTCATAACTTATTTTCATGTAACTTGGTAGGTCATGACAAGTTTTACAAAGAAAGACGAGATCATTCTTGAAATCTGTAAAAAGATTACGTATTTATTGGAGAAAAATATATAACAAACACAGTATAATCTTTGAACTGCCAGAGAATCATTGATGTAAAAGGAAAAGTGAAATTAACTAAAGAAACAAGGCAAAAAACAGTGTTTGTTTAGTCAGCTTACAATGTTTCACCAAGAACCCACAATTGATTCAATTAAAATCAAAAAGTGAAATTTTATGATTTTATTTTGTTACTCTATTCTTGGGGGTAGTCCTTGCTTTCTTCTGAGAAGTATGAGCTGTACAGTCCTCTTGATTTGTAGGAGAAAACGAAGCAGCATCTTATGTAATTCACACACAAAAATACAGCATAAAACATACAAGTGTCTGTGGATTTATTTATCACCTAATACTACATCAACTCAGCTCTAAGCCAAGAAGACTTAATAGTATTTATGACCGCTTCGTTTCCATTATAGCAGAATAACTGTTGAAAGGAGTGATGAAATACCATAATAAACCACACAAGGAAACATGAGAAGCCTAAAGTTAAAGGTCGGACTCCATGATATTTCCGAACAATGGACTCTGTGAATGCGTCAACGAACCGATGTACAGAGCTTCTCAAGATAGGCGACTCACCATCGCCTCGTAATTAACGTAAAAAAATTAACATTTCTATTATTAGCAATAACATAATTTCCTTACACATGTATGAATGTCTTTTCCTTGTGTGGTCGTCGTTATTATTTTATTAATATAGTATACTGGCAACTTCACAGGGGCTATGCCTGTAACAATAGTCACATAATTATACATGTTCGTAAACGACTGATTATTCATCAAATAATGGATGTAAATTTTCTTTTCAGTTTCGTGCTAAAGAGAGAAGCGGAATAAAATAAATAAGGAGAACTGAGTATATGAAAGAAGAAAAGAGATGGGAAGCAAGGCTATTACAGAATAATAATACAAAGAATACGTAGTATCTGAAACGGAAAATAAATAAGGAGCCATTATCTAAGATAAGACGAAAGAATGATATTTACTCGCCTGTACTCAGTCAAACGAAGGCTTTTCTAGTAACAACTTTTAATGGAACGTAGTATCCTATGCTAGCAACCTTTTGTACTACACAGTACATCCTCATAGAAAGGAGCAGCCATCCTGTTGTACGCAAATGGCACACTAAAAATTTTCCTACATGTAAAGAATAATTGCGACTCACTGTAATATTATCACGTGTCAGCATCTGCTTTAGCCATTAAAAATAGAACCAACCAAAGATGAACAAAATACAATAAATATTTTAAATAACCAGACTCAGGAAATAGTAAATGTGGATAGTGCGTCATTAGAATGACGGCACCATTAATGGCAGTAACAATCTGGATTTAACGGGAAGTGTGAACGAGAGAATTTTTCTAGGTAATATTTCAGAGCAAACAGTGGACAAATTACCACCAAAATCAACAGCCGAAAGTATTTTTTCACAGAGCGATTATAAAAGAGGTATCGCGTAACGACAGGAAGTTTCAGATTGTCCGATGTCGCGTGAACAGAAAATCTTTATGAGCAGTGTGCAGAGCAGCTTCACAAACATTAGGCAACTTTGCCTCAGCTGATATGAACAGCGCGAATGGGATGATGCAATTTCTGATTGATATGTTTAATAAATTCGATCAAAAATTTACAAATCTTGATCAGAAATTTGATCAAAATTTTTCTCGAATATTAAAAGAACAAAAAGAAAACAGGAGCTAGATTAAATGTTGATGGTGTTAGGACAGCAACCAGCCACAAATTTGCTTTCAGTTCCTTTATTCAAAGGCTATATTAGAAGAATTAGAAATACACAAACACAAAAACAGCACTCCAGACTATATCCTTAACGAACAAACAGAGTTAGATAACACCTCTTTCCTGAAAAATTTCCAAAAATTACTTTCCAGCCTCCAAAGCAAATAATATTAGTACACCTACCTGCAGATCAAGTACCAAATTTATATGTTACTATAACTCTCACGATGCTAAATATAATTAAATAATATACTATTTTACCTATACAGTTCGATATATATAACTTTATAATTATTTTAGCAATATCAAATAAAAAAAAAAAAATTCGATGTCTCTGTACTAGTTAAAAGGCATTATAGTTGTGTAAATGAATATATGATCCTTTCCAAACATAGGACATCATCGTCAAATGTTACGATATGTCATAGCGTCTGTGATACTCATATGTTTGTAAGCTCTTTGTATGTATCAAAACATTTGGTGTGTGGTAGAAATCATCTCAGTGAAAAATCTTAAGTGTTCAGTGAGAACAATTTACGTGTGCAACAATAAGAATGCAGTGGGAATGCATTTACATCTGCTGGACGAATTTTATGAAAACAAACACTCGAAACCGACGTTTCACGTTAAGTCACATGCAACGAAAATCTGTAACGCATCCATCTGTGTGTGGCGTGTTTACAATTATGTATTATTTATATTTTAGGACAAGTAATCTATAAAAAACACACCACATGTCATAACGAAAGCATGTAAACCGTCTGAGGATGAATCACAGTGATTCGAATCCGGTAACGGTAGCCTTTGAATAAAGGAACTGAAAGTAAATTTGTGGCTGGTTGCTGACCTAACACCATCAACATTTATCTTCAAACAACAGCCACGGTCTCCATCATGTCACCATATGACAAAATTGCATTAGATTAAATGTGCTATGCCGACAATGAATTAGCATAAACCTTGACGGAAGTTCAGACAGAAGTTTCCGAACTGCAGACAGTTTGTGGAAATCTTCACAACAAGATACAAAAACTGTCGGCTGAGCTCAGATTTATAAAGCTTGAACAAATGCGTTTTAGCACCAACGCAAAGCAATTGCACGACCGTGCAGGAGTTCGCATGTTTGACAGTGAATCCAAACCTGCACAAAAATTTGTAATACAGCACAGAAGTTTCCTCGAGGAGACAGAAAAATTGATCTGGGAGAAAGAAAAGAAAATTACTGATAAGGTAGACATCGATGCCAAAACTGCAGTGGAACAGATACGTTAGGAACTGAAGACTAATAGGATCAGTTCGAACAGATAAAACAAAATTAAAACAGGAATCATACCAGAGAGTTTGATAGGCAGACGGAAGTATAACTCTTCATCTTTGCAGAGTTGCTACATTAACGAGAGGAATTCCGGCGCATATAAGTAGTTGCCGCCATCAATGACGAATCAGACAAGTTACCAAACACCACCACACTTGCCAGCGTCACGCATACCAGGAACAGAATCTTATCTTTTGTCGATATTAGCTGATGAAAGCCTCTTGAAACACTGACAGCTTCAGGTGTTTGCTACTGAATCGAAAAAAGTACACCCAATCATATTCATAAGAGTATTTCGCAATGTGGACGCCACGTGCTGAGATTTATTCAAGATGACACATTGACCTGAGATACAGGTATAACAGACGTCAAACGCACGACCAATTGGAACAGGTCTTCTTGGAAATTACGATTAAGGAATGGAATATTTGACATACAAGCATTCAATGGCAAAGAGGGAGGACTCAGAAAATATTTTGAAAATTATATTAACAGCCTCCTTCTGCCAACGGCCTTGTCAAAGAGGGCGGAGGAGTGGATAGAGGTTCAGGGCACTCTCTTGTCCTAGGGGTGGGAAATTGCCCCTAAAGGCGGAAGAATAGCAATGATAAATGACATGACGATGCAGAAGGCAATGGAAACCACTGCATTAAAGACACGTAACGTGTATCCACAGGACATGTGGCCTGTATTTGAAGAAGTGTCATGATGATCTCTCCATAGGCAAAAGATTCCGGAATAGTGCCCCATTCGGATCTCCGGGAGGGGACTGCCAAGGGGGAGGTTACCATGAGAAAAAGATTGAATAATCAACGAAAGGATAACGTTCTACGAGTCGGGGCGTGGAATGTCAGAAGCTTGAACGTGGTAGGGAAACTAGAAAATCTGAAAAGGGAAATGCAAAGGCTCAGTCTAGATATAGTAGGGGTCAGTGAAGTGAAGTGGAAGGAAGATAAGGATTTCTGGTCAGACGAGTATCGGGTAATATCAACAGCAGCAGAAAATGGTATAACAGGTGTAGGATTCGTTATGAATAGTAAGGTAGGGCAGAGGGTGTGTTACTGTGAACAGTTCAGTGACCAGGTTGTTCTAATCAGAATCGACAGCAGACCAACACCGACAACGATAGTTCAGGTATACATGCCGACGTCGCAAGCTGAAGATGAACAGATAGAGAAAGTGTATGAGGATATTGAAAGGGTAATGCAGTATGTAAAGGGGGACGAAAATCTAATAGTCATGGGCGACTGGAATGCAGTTGTAGGGGAAAGAGTAGAAGAAAAGGTTACAGGAGAATATGGGCTTGGGACGAGGAATGAAAGAGGAGAAAGACTAATTGAGTTCTGTAACAAGTTTCAGCTAGTAATAGCGAATACCCTGTTCAAGAATTACAAGAGGAGGAGGTATACTTGGAAAAGGCCGGGAGATACGGGAAGATTTCAATTAGTTTACATCATGGTCAGACAGAGATTCCGAAATCAGATACTGGATTGTAAGGCGTACCCAGGAGCAGATATAGACTCAGATCACAATATAGTAGTGATGAAGAGTAGGCTGAAGTTTAAGACATTAGTCAGGAAGAATCAATACGCAAAGAAGTGGGGTACGGAAGTACTAAGGAATGACGAGATATGTTTGAAGTTCTCTAACGCTATAGATACAGCAATAAGGAATAGCGCAGTAGGCAGTACAGTTGAAGAGGAATGGACATCTCTAAAAAGGGCCATCACAGAAGTTGGTAAGGAAAACATAGGTACAAAGAAGGTAGCTGCGAAGAATCCATGGGTAACAGAAGAAATACTTCAGTTGATTGATGAAAGGAGGAAGTACAAACATGTTCCGGGAAAATCAGGAATACAGAAATATAAGTCGCGGAGGAATGAAATAAATAGGAAGTGCAGGGAAACTAAGACGAAATGGCTGCAGGAAAAATGTGAAGACCTCAAAAAAGATATGATTGTCGGAAGGACAGACTCAGCATACAGGAAAGACAAAACAACCTTTGGTGACATTAAAAGCAACGGTGGTAACATTAAGAGTGCAACGGGAATTCCACTGTTAAATGCAGAGGAGAGAGCAGATAGGTGGAAAGAATACATTGAAAGCCTCTATGAGGGTGAAGATTTGTCTGATGTGATAGAAGAAGAAACTGGAGTCGATTTAGAAGAGATAGGGGCTCCAGTATTAGAATCGGAATTTAAAAGAGCTTTGGAGGACTTACGGTCAAATAAGGCAGAAGGGATAGATAATATTCCTCCAGAATTTCAAAAATCATTGGGGGAAGTGGCAACAAAACGACTATTCACGTTGGTGTGTAGAATATTTGAGTCTGGCTATATACCATCTGACCTTCGGAAAAGCACCGTCCACACAATTCCGAAGACGGCAAGGGCTGACAAGTGCGAGAATTATCGCACAATCAGCTTAACAGCTCATGCATCGAAGCTGCTTACAAGAATAATATACAGAAGAATGGAAAAGAAAATTGAGAATGCGCTAGGCGACGATCAGTTTGGCTTTAGGAAAAGTAAAGGGACGAGAGAGGCAATTCTGACGTTACGGCTAATAATGGAAGCAAGGCTAAAGAAAAATCAAGACACTTTCATAGGATTTGTCGACCTGGAAAAAGCGTTCGACATTATAAAATGGTGCAAGCTGTTCGAGATTCTGAAAAAAGTAGGGGTAAGCTATAGGGAGAAACGGATCATATACAATATGTACAACAACTAAGAGGGAATAATAAGAGTGGACGATCAAGAACGAAGTGCTCGTATTAAGAAGGGTGTAAGACAAGACTGTAGCCTTTCGCCCCTACTCTTCAATCTGTACATCGAGGAAGCAATGATGGAAATAAGAGAAAGCTTCAGGAATGGAATTAAAATACAAGGTGAAAGGATATCAATGATACGATTCGCTGATGTTATTGCTATCCTGAGTGAAAGTGAAGAAGAATTAAATGATCTGCTGAACGAAATGAACAGTCTAATGAGTACACAGTATGGTTTGAGAGTAAATCGGAGAAAGACGAAGGTAATGAGAAGTAGTAGAAAGGAGAACAGCGAGAAACTTACCTAGGCAGTAAAATAACCAATGACGGATGGAGCAAGGAGGACATCAAAAGCAGACTCGCTATGGCAAAAAAGGCATTTCTGGCCAAGAGAAGTCTACTAATATCAAATACTGGCCTTAATTTGAGGAAGAAGTTTCTGAGGATGTACGTCTGGAGTACAGCATTGTATGGTAGTGAAACATGGACTGTGGGAAAACCGGAACAGAAGAGAATCGAAGCATTTGAGATGTGGTGCTATAGACGAATGTTGAAAATTAGGTGGACTGATAAGGTAAGGAATGAGGAGGTTCTACGCAGAATCGGAGAGGAAAGGAATATGTGGAAAACACTGATAAGGAGAAGGGACAGGATGATAGGACATCTGCTAAGACATGAGGGAATGACTTCCATGGTACTAGAGGGAGCTGTAGAGGGCAAAAACTGTAGAGGAAGACAGAGATTGGAATACGTCAAGCAAATAATTGAGGACGTAGGCTGCAAGTGCTACTCTGAGATGAAGAGGTTAGCACAGGAAAGGAATTCGTGGCGGCCGCATCAAACCAGTCAGTAGACTGATGACCAAAAAAAATTAACAAAACATGGTACCTCAGAAAACCTATATTCCATGTGAATGTACTGAAAATTCTGAAAGGTCGATTGCTCCATATTCGAGAAAATCTAGTCACTATACCGGAAACAGACCTGGAATACTTTTTTTTCCATATTGGACTCTACTGATTTGACTTGCGAGGAGTCGAGGCCAAAGGAATAACTCGGGTATGCCGCCGAATTTCCAAAATGCTCTATCCCAAAATAACTACAGTAACAGTGGTCCAAATGCGCCGCCACAAGACGACAAGTGCAGAGATAGTAATCGCCAAAGAAATAAGCATTACCAGAGAAAAGGAGGTCGTAGATATGAGCCTGGGTACCAACATTCACCCAGTCACAAGAACAGAAACTGGTACAACCAATGATAAGTGATATAGATAGAAACGAAGAAGCAATGAAACGCGTAATGATTACGCGTAATGAATACTGGACAAATGCGAAGCAGAGGGGTTAGGCAAGCGGACCAAGTTTCCGCAGCAGCACAGACAAAGCTGTCACAATACAGAATACACAGTACACACAGTCGAGGTAAGTGACGGTAGTAACTCTGTCCACCGACGCAGACGGAAAACGCCGATTGGTCGCGGTAAGCCCACCGACAACGACCGACAGAAGCAGTGGGGGCATATAGAATGGACATATACTTTTCTTGCGATACGGTCAGGATGAGGATGTGAGGCACGAATTGTATTCTGATTAGGCTTGCAATGGCGGAGAGACAGACGAAGTGATACAGGCACTAATAAACGTGAAAGCAGGTGACGTACTTTTACATACACTCCTGGAAATGGAAAAAAGAACACATTGACACCGATGTGTCAGACCCACCATACTTGCTCCGGACACAGCGAGAGGGCTGTACAAGCAATGATCACACGCACGGCACAGCGGACACACCAGGAACCGCGGTGTTGGCCGTCGAATGGCGCTAGCTGCGCAGCATTTGTGCACCGCCGCCGTCAGTGTCAGCCAGTTTGCCGTGGCATACGGAGCTCCATCGCAGTCTTTAACACTGGTAGCATGCCGCGACAGCGTGGACGTGAACCGTACGTGCAGTTGACGGACTTTGAGCGAGGGCGTATAGTGGGCATGCGGGAGGCCGGTTGGACGTACCGCCGAATTGCTCAACACGTGGGGCGTGAGGTCTCCACAGTACATCGATGTTGTCGCCAGTGGTCGGCGGAAGGTGCACGTGCCCGTCGACCTGGGACCGGACCACAGCGACGCACGGATGCACGCCAAGACCGTAGGATCCTACGCAGTGCCGTAGGGGACCGCACCGCCACTTCCCAGCAAATTAGGGACACTGTTGCTCCTGGGGTATCGGCGAGGACCATTCGCAACCGTCTCCATGAAGCTGGGCTACGGTCCCGCACACCGTTAGGCCGTCTTCCGCTCACGCCCCAACATCGTGCAGCCCGCCTCCAGTGGTGTCGCGACAGACGTGAATGGAGGGACGAATGGAGACGTGTCGTCTTCAGCGATGAGAGTCGCTTCTGCCTTGGTGCCAATGATGGTCGTATGCGTGTTTGGCGCCGTGCAGGTGAGCGCCACAATCAGGACTGCATACGACCGAGGCACACAGGGCCAACACCCGGCAGCATGGTGTGGGGGGCCATCTCCTACACTGGCCGTACACCACTGGTGATCGTCGAGGAGACACTGAATAGTGCACGGTACATCCAAACCGTCATCGAACCCATCGTTCTACCATTCCTAGACCGGCAAGGGAACTTGCTGTTCCAACAGGACAATGCACGTCCGCATGTATTCCGTGCCACCCAACGTGCTCTAGACGGTGTAAGTCAACTACCCTGGCCAGCAAGATCTCCGGATCTGTCCCCCATTGAGCATGTTTGGGACTGGATGAAGCGTCGTCTCACGCGGTCTGCACGTCCAGCACGAACGCTGGTCCAACTGAGGCGCCAGGTGGAAATGGCATGGCAAGCCGTTCCACAGGACTACATCCAGCATCTCTACGATCGTCTCCATGGGAGAATAGCAGCCTGCATTGCTGCGAAAGGTGGATATACACTGTACTAGTGCCGACATTGTGCATGCTCTGTTGCCTGTGTCTATGTGCCTGTGGTTCTGTCAGTGTGATCATGTGATGTATCTGACCCCAGGAATGTGTCAATAAAGTTTCCCCTTCCTGGGACAATGAATTCACGGTGTTCTTATTTCAATTTCCAGGAGTGTATTATTCTTGACACGGGCACTTTGGTGAATGTATCAGTTAGTTTGTTCAAGGACATCAAAAGAAATAGGTATACACCTACCTTACCAGTGAAAAATTACAGAATTATGATAACAGTGAGTAACAAACCACAATTAGTGAAAACTATTAAAATAAATGATACTATAATAAGGCGTGACTTTTATCGTCGAAAAAGTGATAGTCAGTTGCATTTTACGCACGAATTCTTTTCGGCGGTGTGAAATGAAAATAGGCCTAGGTAAAGGCAAGTGTTTTTTCAAGTGGAAAACCGCACAGTATCTCTTGATTCAGTCAAGACGAGGACAGTCAAAATACCAATCAACATGACTTACAAGTCATTTTCCAAGATATATTTTTCGTAAATGAAACTTATGCTAATCAATCGTCAGATACACCTACCGATATGGCAGTCATACAGGATAAGGTGCAAGAGTCCTCATGCCTATCCATAACAGAGAGAAATGAATTTGAACTACACTTACAGTGTGTACAAGTGTTTGAAAATCGTTCTGGTGGCACTAAGAGTTAGACACATAACATGGATGTGTACTCTCATCAACCCTTTTGTTACTCTTCGTATGCAACGCCAAGGGCAAAAAGCGAAGTACACAAACAAATAGAAATAGTGATAAATTGGGAAATACACTACTGGCCATTAAAATTGCTACACATCGAAGATGACGTGCTACAGACTCGAAATTTAACCGACAGGAAGAAGATGCTGTGATATGCAAATGATTAGTTTTTCAGAGCATTCACACAAGGTTGGCGCCGGTGGCGACACCTACAACGTGCTGACACGAGGAAAGTTTCCAACCGATTTCTCATACACAAACAGCAGTTGACCGGCGTTGCCTGGTGAAACGTTGTTGTGATGCTTCGTCTAAGGAAGAGAAATGCGTACCATCACATTTCCGACTTTGATGAAGGTCGGATTGTAGCCTATCGCGATTGCGGTTTATCGTATCGCGACATTGCTGCTCGCGTTGGTCGAGATCCAATGACTGTTAGCAGAATATGGAATCGGTGGGTTTAGGAGGGTAATACGGAACGCCGTGCTGGATACTAACGGCCTCGTATCACTAGCAGTCGAGGTGACAGGCATCTTATCCGCACGGCTGTAACGGATCGTGCAGCCACGTCTCGATCCGTGAGTCAAGAGATGGGGACGTTTGCAAGACAACAACCATCTGCACGAACAGTTCGATGACGTTTGCAGCAGCATGGACTGTCAGCTCGGAGACCACGACTGCGGCTACCCTTGACGCTGCATCACAGACAGGAGCGCCTGCGATGGTGTACTCGACGACCAACCTGGGTGCACGAGTGGCAAAACGTCATTTTTTCGGATGAATCCAGGTTCTGTTTACAGTATCATGATGGTCGCATCCGTGTTTGGCGACATCGTGGTGAACGCACATTGGAAGCGTGTATTCGTCATCGCCATACTGGCGTATCACTCGGCGTGATAGTATGGAGTGCCATTGGTTTTACGTCTCATTCTCCAGATCTCTCTGGAATTGAAAACGTCTGGTCAATGGTGGCCGAGCAACTGGCTCGTCACAATGCGCCAGTCACTACTCCTGATGAACTGTGGTATCGTGTTGAAGCTGCATGGGCAGCTGTACCTGTACACGCCATCCAAGCTCTGTTTGACTCAATGCCCAGGCGTATCAAGGCCGTTATTACGGTCAGAGGTGGTTGTTCTGGGTACTGATTTCTCAGGCTCTATGCACCCAAATTGCGTGAAAATGTAATCACATGTCAGTTCTAGTATAATATATTTGTCCAATGAATATCAGTTTATCATCTGCATTTCTTCTTGGTGTAGCAATTTTAAAGGCCCATGGTGTAATTGAATCTTCGTAGTCACCATATTTTAGCCAGTCACGAAACGGAATGGCAATGTTTCCCTAGCTTTAAATGCCACAAAAAAAAAAGTTCAAATGTGTGTGAAATCTTATGGGACTTAACTGCTAAGGTCATCAGTCCCTAAGCTTACACACTACTTAACCTAAATTGTCCTAAGGACAAACACACACACACCCATGCCCGAGGGAGGACTCGAGCCTCCGCCGGGACCAGCCGCGCAGTCCATGACTGCAGCGCCTAGGACCGCCCGGCTAATACCGCGCGGCTTTTAGGTCACATTATTTCTTCAGAAGGAACAGTACCAGACAAAGGAAAGACTGATGCAATAACACATTTTCCACCATGAAAACCGAAGACAACCCAAAGCTTTCTTAGGATTGACGTACTTTTTTCAGAAAGTTCATGCCAGATCAATTGCTAAACAGTGATGCTCTGAAAAACCTATTGAGAAAGAACAATAAGTGGTTGTGGAGAGCGAAATACCAGAAAGTTTTTGACGCGGTTAAGGAGGCCCCAGTCAGTGCTAACCTGTTACATAACCTTCATATGAACCAAGACTTTCGTCTCAGCACAGATGCATCGCTACATGGAGTTTGCGTATGCCTATTTCAAATCAGAAAAATTGACGGAAAATCTACTGTATGTGTGATTAGTTTCGCAGTAGATTCCTGAAACAAAGTGAATCATCTTACCCGGTAACAGAACAGGAAGCCTTAGCGGTTGTTGGGCGTTTAGGAAATTTCAGTACTGTTTACGATCATCAAACTTTGTCCTTTCTACTAACCTGCCAATTGTTACACAGGCATATTGCCTGCTATGTCTTCTCTTACAAGAGTTCAGTTTTGAGTTTGAGTTTGAGATAGTATACATAAAAGGAGAGCGGAATATTATAGATACTATAGCGTATGCACTTTCACAACTGCCACACGGTTATACGAATTCAGCGAGTTGACAGAACAAACTCCCGATTTTTGCATTTTTCTTATGTGCGTCTACATCGGGGCCGGCCAGAAATTCTGCACGCGTGCGGTGCTCCTGCACATGTGCAACTTCCGGGTCACAGCGTGCACGCCGCAGCCGTCAGCGTTCATGTAGTGCATGTTTCTACCCACAGATGTCGCTCCTCTGTTACACAAAGTGCGTTATCGACACCTCGTATGTACAGGGTGTTTCAAAAATGACCGGTATATTTGAAACGGCAATAAAATCTAAACGAGCAGCGATAGAAATACACCGTTTGTTGCAATATGCTTGGGACAACAGTACATTTTCAGGCGGACAAACTTTCGAAATTACAGTAGTTGCAATTTTCAACAACAGATGGCGCTGCAAGTGATGTGAAAGATATAGAAGGCAACGCAGTCTGTGGGTGCGCCATTCTGTACGTTGTCTTTCTGCTGTAAGCGTGTGCTGTTCACAACGTGCAAGTGTGCTGTAGACAACATGGTTTATTCCTTAGAACAGAGGATTTTTCTGGTGTTGGAATTCCACCGCCTAGAACACAGTGTTGTTGCAACAAGACGAAGTTTTCAACGGAGGTTTAATGTAACCAAAGGACCGAAAAGCGATACAATAAAGGATCTGTTTGCAAAATTTCAACGGACTGGGAACGTGACAGATGAACGTGCTGGAAAGGTAGGGCGACCGCGTACGGCAACCACAGAGGGCAACGCGCAGCTAGTGCAGCAGGTGATCCGACAGCGGCCTCGGGTTTCCGTTCGCCGTGTTGCAGCTGCGGTCCAAATGACGCCAACGTCCACGTATCGTCTCATGCGCCAGAGTTTACACCTCTATCCGTACAAAATTCAAACGCGGCAACCCCTCAGCGCCGCTACCATTGCTGCACGAGAGACATTCGCTAACGATATAGTGCACAGGATTGATGACGGCGATATGCATGTGGGCAGCATTTGGTTTACTGACGAAGCTTATTTTTACCTGGACGGCTTCGTCAATAAACAGAACTGGCGCATATGGGGAACCGAAAAGCCCCATGTTGCAGTCCCATCGTCCCTGCATCCTCAAAAAGTACTGGTCTGGGCCGCCATTTCTTCCAAAGGAATCATTGGCCCATTTTTCAGATCCGAAACGATTACTGCATCACGCTATCTGGACATTCTTCGTGAATTTGTGGCGGTACAAACTGCCTTAGACGACACTGCGAACACCTTGTGGTTTATGCAAGATGGTGCCCGGCCACATCGCACGGCCGACGTCTTTAATTTCCTGAATGAATATTTCGATGATCGTGTGATTGCTTTGGGCTATCCGAAACATACAGGAGGCGGCGTGGATTGGCCTCCCTATTCGCCAGACATGAACCCCTGTGACGTCTTTCTGTGGGGACACTTGAAAGACCAGGTGTACCGCCAGAATCCAGAAACAATTGAACAGCTGAAGCAGTACATCTCATCTGCATGTGAAGCCATTCCGCCAGACACGTTGTCAAAGGTTTCGGGTAATTTCATTCAGAGACTACGCCATATTATTGCTACGCATGGTGGATATGTGGAAAATATCGTACTATAGAGTTTCCCAGACCGCAGCGCCATCTGTTGTTGAAAATTGTAACTACTGTAATTTCGAAAGTTTGTCTGCCTGAAAATGTACTGTTGTCCCAAGCATATTGCAACAAACGGTGTATTTCTATCGCTGCTCGTTTAGTTTTTATTGCCGTTTCAAATATACCGGTCATTCTTGAAGCACCCTGTATGTCACAACCTGGGCTGTAACTGTAAGACCTATTGCTTCATCGAGCGCAACAGAGAAAGCAACAAAGTATTTAGCCTTATTTATTAGCTGCCTGTGCAGATCGCCGGCCATAGCACTGATACGTCTTGTCACTGTTTGTTTGGATAGACTGATTTCTTGAAACCTGCTAACGTTCGTGGGACACACAAGTCCTGCAGCATCAATCAGACACCCTTTCACAAACTCCCCTTCGGAAAAGGGTTTCCCAGATTGTGCAATTATTAATGCGATTTTAAAACTTGCTCGCAGTGAAGATTTAGTGTGGTTGTCATTCTGGAAAATTGAAAACAGTACATTGTACAGCGTACAGTAAAACAGATATAAATGTAACACAAGAAACTAAGAGTTCAAGAAGCATCAATTACTTTGACGTACAGTAAAATCGAGTTGGTGTGTCTCATCCATTTTCTGAAGGACATTTAATTTTGCTTGCCGTTCTTCACTGTTGAGTACACTACACTCGTCTTTGTGATGTGTATTGTAGTGTTTTTCAATTGAAAACTTACGCTGGCCGCCTATTATTCGGCTGCACGGCAAACACTGTGAGTTTTCACCAACGGCTACAAAAAAGAATTGCAGTTCCCAGTCATTTGTAAACGACTGAGAACATAGATCTCCCGTCCTTTGCTTTCCCACAGTACTTGCCATTTCTCAGTATTTCTCTGTTAAGGTTTCGGTCACCAGGGGTAAACGAGACTGGATATGTTGCGCTCTTGCTTTTACCACAGGGAAGTGGAGCCGCCGCCGTTGATTTAGGACACATGTCTAATAACAGATGTCGCTGTCGCTCGCTGTCGCACACGTGCGCACATGTGCAGCACTTCCGCACGTCTGCACACTGTGCAGCGTTTGGCCGGCCCTGGTCTACATCTACCGACCAAACTGCTTAAGGATGTGACGAAATATAAGTTGCAGCAAAAAGATACACGATGGCGAAATGTAAAGCGGAGACTTCAAGACGATAAGAGTGAAGAACTGGGTAAGTACTACACTGTGCCCCAGGAACTGCTGTTTCATCACAGCACACCAGAGTCGTCCCAGGGGTTCGTATGTCTACCTGGTGCACACGCCGATCACTTTATCCAATACACCTATCATGCTAGGGACAGTATGCGTAGGGTGACCAGATGCAATTGTTTAAAAAGGAGGACAAACAGCTTCAAAAAGGAGGACAAAGGAAGAAAAAAGATGACACATCTAACGGGTCAACTGTAGACAAGTCACGTGACTGCCGCGAATTACCGGTAAAACTAGTAGTTAATTGTTACTGGTGGTCAAGTTGTGATTCCCAGAGCAATATTTTTTATTTTAAGTTAAAAACATTGATTGCAGTGACAGTGTGGCGTCAATTGTTTTATTATGTCAACAACACAGAATTGTTTACAATGCGAAAAACGTAAGACCATTCACCTCCCTTCATTCGGCGCACCACTACCTACATCTACAATTCAAGCCGCAGCTGACGACATGTAAACTGCACTTTAACCTTCCGAATACAAATAAATTGGATGACTATGAAGCAATGAAATAAAACCATGACAGTTAATCTGTCGAGTTATTTCTTACCTCTATTGGCCACTGAGACGTACGTTCCATCTCCACATATCTTTCATTCCGCTTCAAATTCATTTCTCCCTTTCTTGAAAGCCGAATATTTGCAGGAAAGGACATCAGAAAATATACTCTTTCGTTTAGGCATAGCCAAATATTTTACGTAACTCACTTGGTTAAAAATTACGCTCACAAATCACACGTGCACTATAGGAAGCCAAGCCAATACAAAGCGAAGACACGAAACGAAAATTTAAATAACCGATATTTGGAATCGCTTATAGGTCGATCAACGATAACATCGAGGATCCTGGTGCCACCTACTAACACCGCCTTCGTGCGTGTTTATCACGAAGGCTGCACCAACAGTTCAATTATTTACGAAAAGAGCCATAGAACGGGAAGGTTTATAAATTTAACTATATTACATTCAACTTTGCGAAAAAGCCGGACACTGTAAAAATCCGCACGGACCCCGGACAAGGAGCTAAAAAGAAGGACATGTCCGGATTAATCCGGGCGTCTGGTCACCCTAAGTATGCGATGTCAAAATTCACAGACAAGATCGTTTCGTACCGTTATTTTCCTAATGTGCGACACAGGATACACCGAGTCATAAGAAAAAGCGTCATCTGTCAGTAGGTGAAACAACCAAATCGATATAATTTAACAGAACTCCATCCAATTTTTCCTACTAAACCACTGGAGTTGGTGTTCCTAGACGCAGCTGGCCCTCTATCACAACCTAGGAGCAGGTAAAACACGTTAACTGCATTATTTGATGTTTTTATTAGTTACCCTCGCACGTATGTGGTTAAAACGGTGACTTCCACATCTATTGTCAAAATTATTACAAATGATTATTTACCAAGAGTTGGTTAGAAATATTAACTGATAACGTTTCTCCAACTTCAGAAACAGTAAGCCGAGAGTTTTTTTTTTTTTTTTTTTTTAAAATGAACAACAGAGAAAACATATTCTAGTTACACATTTCCACCCATAAGCAAGTTCGGCAGAGAGAGTATTCAAAGAATTTAACATGTTCATTAGGACTCAGACTAAGTGGACAGAATATTTAGTACCGTTTCAGCAAATAATAAATACTCCTCTCTGTTTGGTCCCTTCCCCCAAGTCTATCAACCAACCAAAGTTTAGCACTGAAGCACATTCAGACCTTGCGAAACATAAAGTCACTTCAAAAGTTAAACTTTAGGGTGGCTATTCACTGCCCAGAATCAATCCACCCACACAACCGAATAACCCGCCTTACTGTCACTCGTCACAAAAGTGTCCTCTTCAAGATCGCCGTGTAAAGTGCCCATAATCACTCTCTTAAGCTTTTCGCTCGAGAAGTCGATGTCTCTACTCGGACTCCAGCAGTGTTTTGCTACTGTCCAAGTCTCATTGGCTGAAGGCCATCCCCCATCAAAATTTAAATTGTTCTTGAGTTCTACACCTACGATCTGAGTCAACCACTTTCAACTCTAAACTGATATACTGTTGTTGTTGTTGTGGTCTTCAGTCCTGAGACTGGTTTGATGCAGCTCTCCATGCTACTCTATCCTGTGCAAGCTTCTTCATCTCCCAGTACTTACTGCAACCTACATCCTTCTGCATCTGCTTAGTGTATTCATCTCTTGGTCTCCCTCTACGATTTTTACCCTCCACGCTGCCCTCCAATGCTAAATTTGTGATCCCTTCAAGCCTCAGAACATGTCCTACCAACCGGTCCCTTCTTCTAGTCAAGTTGTGCCACAAACTCCTCTTCTCCCCAGTTCTATTCAATACCTCCTCATTAGTTATGTCATCTACCCATCTAATCTTCAACATTCTTCTGTAGCACCACATTTCGAAAGCTTCTATTCTCTTCTTGTCCAAACTGTTTATCGTCCATGTTTCACTTTCATAAATGGCTACACTCCATACAAATACTTTCACAAACGACTTCCTGACAGTTAAATCTATACTCGATGTTAACAAATCTCTCTTCTTCAGAAACGCTTTGCTTGCCATTGACAGTCTACATTTTATATCCTCTCTACTTCGACCATCATCAGTTATTTTGCTCCCCATATAGCAAAACTCCTTTACTACTTTAAGTGTCTCATTTCCTAATTTAACTCTCTCAGCATCACCCAACTTAATTCGACTACATTCAATTACCCTCGTTTTGCTTTTGTTGATGTTCATCTTATATCCTCCTTTCAAGACACAGTCCATTCCGTTCAACTGCTTTCCCAAGTCTTTTGCTGTCTCTGACAGAATTACAATGTCATCGGCGAACCTGAAAGTTGTTACTTCTTCTCCATGGATTTTAATACCTACTCCGAATTTTTCATTTGTTTCCTTTACTGCTTGCTCAATATACAGATTGAATAACATCGGGGAGAGGCTACAAACATGTCTCACTCCCTTCCCAACCACTGCTTCCCTTTCATGTCCCTCGACTCTTATAACTGCCGTCTGGTTTCTGTACAAATTGTAAATAGCCTTTCGCTCCCTGTATTTTACCCCTGCCACCTTTAGAATTTGAAAGAGAGTATTCCGGTTAACATTGTCAAACGCTTTCTCTAAGTCTACAAATGCTAGAAACGTAGGTTTGCCTTTCCTTAACCTTTCTTCTAAGATCAGTCGTAAGGTCAGTATTGCCTCACGTGTTCCAACATGTCCACGGAATCCAAATTGTTCTTCCCCGAGGTCGGGTTTTTCCATTCGTCTGTAAAGAATTCGTGTTAGTATTTTGCAGCTATGACTTATTAAACTGATTGTTCGCTGATTTTCACATCTGTCAACACCTGCTTTCTTTGGGATTGGAATTATTATATTCTTCTTGAAGTCTGAGGGTATTTCGCCTGTCTCATACATCTTGCTCACCAGATGGTAGAGTTTTGTCAGGACTGGCTCTCCCAAGGCTGTCAGTAGTTCTAATGGAATGTTTTCTACCCCAGGGCCTTGTTTCGACTCAGGTCTTTCAGTGTTCTGTCAAACTCTTCACTCAGTATCATATCTCCCATTTCATCTTCATCTACATCCTCTTCCGTTTCCATAATATTGTCCTCAAGTACATCACCCTTGTATAGACCCTTTATATACTCCTTCCACCTTCATACTTTCCCTTCTTTGCTTAGAACTGGGTTTCCATCTGAGCTCTTGATATTCATACAAGTGGCTCTCTTGTCTCCAAAGGTCTCTTTAATTTTCCTGTAGGCAGTACCTATCTTACCCCTTGTGAGATAAGCCTCTACATCCTTACATTTGTCCTCTAGCCATCCCTGCTCGGCCATTTTGCACTTCCTGTCGATCTCATTTTTGAGAGGTTTGTATTCCTTTTTGCCTGCTTCATTTACTGCATTTTTATATTTTCTCCTTTCATCGATTAAATTCAATATTTCTTCTGGCGTATTTTTACCTACTTGATCCTCTGCTGCCTTCACTACTTCATCCCTGAGAGCAACCCATTCTTCTACTACTGTATTTCTTTCCCCCATTCCTGTCAATTGTTCCCTTATGCTCTCCCTGAAACACTATACAACCTCTGGTTTAGTCAGTTTATCCAGGTTCCATCTCCTTAAATTAACACCATTTTGCAGTTGCTTCAGTTTTAATCTACAGTTCATAACCAATAGATTGTGGTCAGACTCCACATCTGCCCCTGGAAATGCCTTACAATTTAAAACCTGGTTCCTAAATCTCTGTCTTACCATTATATAATCTATCTGAAACCTTTTAATATCTCCAGGGTTCTTCCATATAGACAACCTTCTTTTATGATTCTTGAACCAAGTGTTAGCTATGATGCTCTGTGCAAAATTCTACCAGACGACTTCCTCCTTCATTTCTTACCCCCAATCCATATTCACCTACTATGTTTCCTTCTCTTCCTTTTCCTATTCTCGAATTCCAGTCACCAATGACTATTAAATTTTCGTCTCCCTTCACTACCTGAATAATTCCATTTATCTCATCATACATTTCATCAATTTCTTCATCATGTGCAGAGCAGAGCAGAGACTGGAATAAAAGGGAGAACCGATAGAGGTACTGAAGGTACCCTCCGCCACACACCGTCAGGTGGCTTGCGGAGTATGGATGTAGATGTAGATGTAGAGCTAGTTGGCGCAGAAACTTGTACTACTGTAGTAGACGTGGGCTTCGTGTCTATCTTGGCCACAATAATGCGTTCACTATGATGTTTATAGTAGCTTACCTGCACTCCTATTTTTTATTCATTATTAAACCTACTCCTGCATTACCCCTATTTGATTTTGTATTTATAACCATGTATTGGCTTCAAATGGCTCTGAGCACTATGGGACTTAACATCTGAGGTCATCAGTCCCCTAGAACGTAGAACTACTTAAACGTAACTAACCTAAGGACATCACACAGATCCATGCCTGAGGCAGGATTCGAACCTGCGACCATAGCCGTGATGCGGTTCCAGACTGAAGCGCCTAGAACTGCATGGCCACACCGGCCGGCTTAACCCCATATTCACCTGACCAAAAGTCTTGTTCCGCCTGCCACCAAACTTCACTAATTCCCACTATATCTAACTTTAAACTATCCATTTCCCTTTTTAAATTTTCTAACCTACCTGCCCGATTAAGGGATCTGACATTCCACGCTCTGATCTGTAGAACGCAAGTTTTCTTTCTCCTGATAACGACGTCCTGTTGAGTAGTAGTCCCTGTCTGGAGATCGAAATGGGGGACTATTTTACCTCCGGAACATTTTACCCAAGAGGACACCATCATCATTTAGCCACACAGTAAACCTGTATGCCCTTGGGAAAAATTACGGCTGTAGTTTCCCCTTGCTTTCAGCCGTTTGCAGTACCAGCACAGCAAGGCCGTTTTGGTTAGTGTTACAAGGCCAGATCAGTCAATCATCCAGACTGTTGCCCCTGCAACTACTGAAAAGGCTGCTGCCCCTCTTCAGGAAGCACACGTTTGTCTGGCCTCTCAACAGATACCCCTCCGTTGTGGTTACACCTGCGGTACGGCCATCTGTATCGCTGAGGCACGCAAGGCCCCCCACCAACGGCAAGGTCCATGGTTCAAGGGGGGGAGGGGGTACTGATATACATTTAAATAAAGAAATTTTATAAGCATTTGGTGGCACTCAGAAGATCTACGATGAACATAAATAAGGTTTGTTCTTAAATAAATAAGCCAGCTTTTTTGCACAAGAGCACTCACATTAAATGATAACAAACTGTTAAATATTGTTTAAACAGTTATCTATGTCTGCTTGATAGAAGCTTGTTTTGGTACTCTTTTCGACGGTGGCGTCAGCTACCATATGCAATTACCATAGTTTGTAATAATTGTAATTGTGGGGTCTTGCCCACTCGTTGTTATAGGGTGCCTAGAGGATGTTGCGTTCTCGGAATGCTATACAACAATTCAAACAAATAAGATTAGTAGTTTTATTTCTATAAAGCAATTGACAATACTTAATTTTGGAGATTTAAAAGTAGTAGTTGCAAACGAAGGGAGGCTTCGAATATAATTTAGAGTTCTTGATATGTGAACTGTTCAGGCCAGTTGACTCACGTCACTGACAGCTAGCGTCCGCGATCTGGTGCTGATCTGCGGGCCGAGGTTTCCTCCACATGTCGCTCTTGGCGCGGCGCGGTCCAGTTCAGCGCTCCATTGGCCGCCGTTTCCTCTACATCTACATCTACATGTCTACTCTGCAATTCACATTTAAGTGCTTGGCAGAGGGTTCACCGAACCACAATCACACTGTCTCTCTACCATTCCACTCCCGAACAACGCGCGGGAAAAACGAACACCTAAACCTTTCTGTTCGAGCTCTGATTTCTCTTATTTTATTTTGATGATCATTCCTACCTATGTAGGTTGGGCTCAACAAAATATTATCGCTTTCGGAAGAGAAAGTTGGTGACTGAAATTTCGTAAATAGACCTCGCCGCGACGAAACACGTCTTTGCTTTAATGACTTCCATCCCAACTCGCGTATCATATCTGCCACACTCTTTCCCCTATTACGTGATAATACAAAACTAGCTGCCCTTTTTTTGCACCCTTTCGATGTCCTCCGTCAATCCCACCTGGTAAGGATCCCACACCGCACAGCAATATTCTAACAGAGGACGAACGAGTGTAGTGTAAGCTGTCTCTTTAGTGGACTTGTTGCATCTTCTAAGTGTCCTGCCAATGAAACGCAACCTTTGGCTCGCCTTCCCCACAATATTATCTATGTGGTCTTTCCAACTGAAGTTGTTCGTAATTTTTACACCCAGGTACTTAGTTGAATTGACAGCCTTGAGAATTGTACTATTTATCCAGTACTCGAACTCCAGCTCATCACCTTCTCTGCTCTTGCGCTCCTCATCTCCGTTTCGGCGCTTGTGGTTACGCCAGAACATTCCTCCCCCCGCCCCCCATAACCCCCGCCCCCACTGTTTACGACAGTTTAATTTTTGGACGAATAGCTACTGCATAGCAACTTTACGATGTATTTCAACTATACCTCTTCTTCAAATCTTAGTAATATAGACTATTGTAATACATTTTATGCTAGTAGTACACGCTATACTTCTGATTGGTTAGCACAGATGTCATACACAGAACGGTGAGCGGGACTAGTGCTATTTAAGACCACTCCCTGCCTATCCAGTTAGCAGTCAGTTCAGCGTCGCAGGTCGGCACAGCTTGCTCCATGGAAGTCCACCTGCAGTTCTGGCAATACAAGATGTAGTTCGTAATTGTATTTCAGTGTACGTACGATACTGTAAGCATCCCTCTATCTGTACATGTGTTACGAGGGCAGTTCAATAAGTAATGCAACACTTTTTTTTCTGAAACAGGGGTTGTTTTATTCAGCATTGAAATACACCAGGTTATTCCCCAATCTTTTAGCTACACAACACTATTTTTTAACGTAATCTCCATTCAATGCTACGGCCTTACGCCACCTTGAAATGAGGGCCTGTATGCCTGCACAGTACCATTCCACTGGTCGATGTCGGAGCCAACGTCGTACTGCATCAATAACTTCTTCATCATCCGCGTAGTGCCTCCCACGGATTGCGTCCTTCATTGGGCCAAACATATGGAAATCCGACGGTGCGAGATCGGGGCTGTAGGGTGCATGAGGAAGAGCAGTCCACTGAAGTTTTGTGAGCTCCTTTCGGGTGCGAAGACTTGTGTGAGGTCTTGCGTTGTCATGAAGAAGGAGAAGTTCGTTCAGATTTTTGTGCCTACGAACACGCTGAAGTTGTTTCTTCAATTTCTGAAGAGTAGCACAATACACTTCAGAGTTGATCGTTTGACCATGGGAAAGGACATCGAACAGAATAACCCCTTCAGCGTCCCAGAAGACTGTAACCATGACTTTACCGGCTGAGGGTATGGCTTTAAACTTTTTCTTGGTAGGGGAGTGGGTGTGGCACCACTCCATTGATTGCCGTTTTGTTTCAGGTTCGAAGTGATGAACCCATGTTTCATCGCCTGTAACAATCTTTGACAAGAAATTGTCACCCTCAGCCACATGACGAGCAAGCAATTCCGCACAGACGGTTCTCTTTTGCTATTTATGGTGTTCGGTTAGACAACGAGGGACCCAGCGAGAACAAACCTTTGAATATCCCAACTGGTGAACAATTGTGACAGCACTACCAACAGAGATGTCAAGTTGAGCACTGAGTTGTTTGATGGTGATCCGTCGATCATCTCGAACGAGTGTGTTCGCACGCTCCGCCATTGCAGGAGTCACAGCTGTGCACGGCCAGCCCGCACGCGGGAGATCAGACAGTCTTGCTTGACCTTGCGGCGATGATGACACACGCTTTGCCCAACGACTCACCGTGCTTTTGTCCACTGCCAGATCACCGTAGACATTCTGCAAGCGCCTATGAATATCTAAGATGCCCTGGTTTTCCGCCAAAAGAAACTCGATCACTGCCCGTTGTTTGCAACGCACATCCGTTACAGAGGCCATTTTAACAGCTCCGTACAGCGCTGCCACCTGTCGGAACTCAATGAAACTATACGAGACGAAGCGGGAATGTTTGAAAATATTCCACAAGAAATTTCCGGTTTTTTCAACAACAATTGGCCGAGAAAAAAAATGTGTTGCATTACTTATTGAACTGCCCCCGTATTTCAGAATCTGAAGATGATCCTTAAGGACTGCAACTCGTCACTTTGGTTAAAAGAAATTTGCATTTAAGACTGTTTTTTAATTATCACATTAATATGAGGTCACTGATAATGTATTCAAAAATTTTATCTTCAGAAAAGAGTTCTGAGAATTCTTCCAGCTAGCTAGTTACACTGTCTTTTGCATTGAATAGAGTTACTGACAACACACTGTTGTGAATTGTAAAGCCAAAAAATCAAACGAATCAAGACCAAATATGTTCTCACAATCTATGATTGTAGCAAAGTGAAAGTTATAGTTCGTGTATGAGAGCGATACACGGCAGGCAAAGTAAATTTTCCAAGAACAGGAATTTCTTGTCCATTGTAGGCGACCCAGTGGTCCCGGTCGCCTACGGTGGACTGGATGGCCGAGCGGTGACCTCTCCAGTTGTCAAAATGCTAGGAAAAGGCTGTAGAAGCGTCAGAAACGCCAAAGAAACATTATTAATTCATAACACCTTCATTCCTGCCGAGTACAATGTGGCTTGGTGATATCAATGACCTTCCCCGAGTCCTCGCTGAGTCATAGCGACGACACCAGCTCCGGGCCGCACAGTCTTGCTAGCGCAGCGCCGCGTGCTGTGTGTGACGTAGCGGGATAATGCTGTTACTTCGGCCGCGCGTGGCTGGTGGCGTCCGGCTGGCTGGCGGCTCACCTACGGACAGCAGGCCACTGTGCGGAGGAGGCTCCGGGTTGGAGTCCCGGCGCTGTCGGCACGAGAGGCGTTCTCGTAGTGCGGAGTGTACTCTGCCCCATCCCGTCTTCTTCCCCGCTTCTCCTGGTGGCTCATCCGGGTGGACGGGCGGAACGGGCTGCAGTCCCCCGGCATTGTCGGCTCACCCGGTTGTGACGGCGGATGCACGGGGCCTAGCCCCGCACGATCTCGACGACGGCTCACTGATGTGGTCAGCATTGGCGGCGAGCGAGTCTGCCGCGATGTCTGCTAATCCTGGGTCGATGACTGACAGCGGCAGCAGAGAGGACCAGAGCTGGTATTGTCCCCTCACGTCTGCTGCTGGATGGGCCGCCGTTACTGCAACATCTCCTTAATAAAGATTAACATGTCGATCACCGAGCTGAGCGCTACTACATCTAACTGCAAGTCTGACTGCAAGTGTGAGTGCCTTGTTGCTATCAAAGCTGGCGTATTTAAAGGGAGCACGAGCGACGTCCTGGCGTCATGCTCGTTTGTAATGAACGCACTCGTTCCACTTATACTGCTGATTCATCTGTCGTACTCTCCTCTTAGGTGTTCTTGCGACAGAGTTACGTGTTGTTGCCACAGACTTTCGCGAAATTGTGAAATGCAGTACAGCTGACGCTATACCTCTGTCTTGCACTCTACGAAAGTCTCCGTCTAACATAAACCCCCGTGCTAAGCAGTTCTCTCTCACTTGTTGTGTGTAACCAGGCCATTGCCCCTGCGTGACGACACATTCCAATATATGTGCAATCCTCCTACCTCTTGGTTAACATACTGCCTCTGGTTCTCGGCATAGGCAACGAAACTTTGACAATATTCCACATTCCCAACTCTTTACTATTCCGCTACACTACCCCATTATAAGCCATAAGGTGCGTCATAATTTTAGACAGGTGTGGGGAGGCTAACAGATTATATGTGTTACGATTCAGCGATGTAACAGAGGCTCCCATGTCCAACTGAAATTTCACACGTTTTTCGCCAGTATGCAGTTGGACAAAAAGTTTGTTGGACCTTCAAAGCACTGAACAAACAGTTTTTCTTGCTAGTTTTGCTCATCCCTGCAGCCAGCTTTGAATACACAGCATCAATTACATGGGCCTTCTGAATAGATTTTTTTGAGTGGGCCGAATTCTTATATTTGTTCCATTGCAAACATACAGATTGTATGTGACCTTTCTTGCCACAAACACAACACTGTGCTTGTCTGGACGGGCAGTCTTGGCGTTTGTGCCGTGAATAGCACCTGGGGCATGACTTCATTCCGCTCACATATTTAGAGAGCTGTTTTCACAGTGTAGAGAACTGTTTATGTGGCATGGCACGCGCAAGCTGCCGCTGCCTACTGGGCCAGTCGTAAGCAAGGGATGACTAACCCGACAAATTGGTGGTTGCTCAAATTTACCGGCTGACATGGCACCTGCATCATACTGATCTAGTGTTTGCACTATGTGCTGGAATGATGGATCAGGCTGTCTCAAAATCTGTTCTCTAATTTTGACATCAGTTACATTGTACACAATTGCATCATGCAATATAACATCTGAATATAAAGCACCACAAGCAAATTGGAGTTTTCATTTTCTTGCCATACCCTGCAAATTGTTACCCACTCACGAAAAGTTTGCTCTGACGTTTACTTGCAATTAAAGAATTGATACCTAGCTGCTACCACATTTACTTGTTGGTCATAAAAGCTAGTGAATCTACAACCTGATCATAAGGAAGTTCATTCAGAGTTGCGTTTGAGAACAACGTCTGAATCAGATGAAACACTGCACTCCCTACCATTGACAAAAAGTAATGTAGTTTCACAGTACTTGGTACATTGTGAGCAATTATGTGGACATCAAACTGTTACATCCACTCAAGCCACTCCTCGTCTTTGTCATGAAACTTGCGAATAGGTGGCATGGCACTCAGGGCTACAGTTGTTGTATTTTGCGCTGCGGTGGCTGCTTGAGTGGTGGTGAGCTCTGCTGTACCATGTTTAGCAGTGTAGATATTTGCTACGTCTGAAACTAAAACATCTGAGTTAGCTGCGTTGCATCTGTCGCTTGCAGCTGAGGCGACTGAGTGGGGGGGGGGGGGGGGGGGGTTGCTCATAGTGGGAGAGACAAATACAATAAACAAGCAAGAAAAATAAGGAAGCAAGCAAAGAGAATTTCTGCGACGTCTACCTGAAAACACTGATTAGCAAAAACACTGTAAGAGATACTGTAAAAGCAAGTAAAGACAATATAGAATCAAGGCGCCAACAAAACACAAAAGAAAATCCATAACCACCTGGCACTGGGTTCTCCATAATACTCGTCGCCAATGTTGAATTCTACCTGGTCATCGAATATGAGGTGTCTAGGAAACTTGCTTTCTCGGATCACTAGACAACAATTCAAGCAAATTGTATTACTGAGTTTTATTATGAAAGGAAAAAATACAATACTTAACTTTGTGTCAGACACATGTATCGCAAGCAAAGGGCGACAGACAAAATAATCAATGTTCTTCAGTATAACAAGTCCAAGATTGAACTGCACAGAGTGTACGAGCTTCGATGCTTCTATCTAGCTGCTAGTCTTCAAGCTGCTCTAGAACTGGGCCATGACCAGCCAGCACGGCGCTTATGTCCTCCTCGCATAGGGGCTGCTGCTGTCACATTTCCATCCTGGGGAGGGGTCAGTCAGCATGCAATTGGCTAACATCTTCTTCACGTCCTATCTGCGCTCTTGTTCCCAAATGGCCTGCTGGTGCTTGACATTACACCATAACAGAGTTCCCGCAAAAAAAAAAAAAAAAAAAAAAAAAAAAAAAAAAAAAACAGTACCATACCTAATAATGGATTCAAAGTAGCTTGTATGTGCTACTTTTCATGTGTCCATGTCTGTTGCAGTTGATAATATTTGCATTGCAAATGCAAAGCTGCTCACTTTGCTAGGTATTCAATGTGTGTACCTGCAGGCTCCATTCTTATCTACATTTAGCCCTAATAATTTGAGTGAGTCAACTTATTCTATATCTTGCTTGTTGTGAACAATCTTAATCTGCTCACATTTTGACTGTTTGCTTTTGAATTGCATTATGTGAGTCTTAGATATGTTTAGATTCAACCCATTTAGCTGAAACCAAGTTTCTAAGGTACTGAGGATACTGATCACAGATTTGGAAATTTTTTCTCAATCCTGATTTTCAGCTAAGACAGAAGTATTATCTGCAAATAGAACTGATGGGGAGCTGATATTTAATGGTAAGTCATTAACATAGAAGAGAAATAGGACTGGGCCCAATATGGAGCCTTGTGAAAAATACAAGGTGTTTCAAAAATAATATATGTATATCAGATGCATCTATTTATTAAACTTTAAGACATATGAATATGAAACTTTACACACATAGCATAGCATCAAAAATCTGACAGATAGTCATATAGCATTTAAAAGGAAATTAAAAGCATTTAACCTGACACATTCCACATCATTACGAAGTGTCATATTCATGATTTATGGAACAAGTACTAATCTAATCTATTTACGAACTTCACCAAGTTCAGATTACATATGTTCAATATGTCCTCCATCAGAGACATGAACAATATCACATCAATACTTAAATTCCTCCTATACTCAGGCAAGCATGTCCTTTGTCACTGGTGTTATGGCGGTACGAATCCAGTTCTTCAACTTTTCCAGGTTCTGTCAGAGTGGTGGTGCATAAACATTGTATTTAATGAAAACCCACAGGAAGAAGTCAGAGGGTGTCAAATCCAGTGACCATGGAGCCCAGCTGAGACACGCTAAGTCACCAGCTCCTTGACGACCAATCCAACAGTTTGGTAGAGTTTCATCCAGATATTCATGCACTTGGTGACTGTAGTGAGGGGGTGGCCCGTCTTGTTAAAAATGAAGTTGCCTTCATGCAGCCTCGGATACAACCAGTTTTGTAACATAGCGAGATACTGCTGACCGTTAACTGTGTTTCCATCAAAGAAGAATAGGCCATAAATAGATGATCAGGATATCACACAAAACGCATTGACTTTGGGCGAATCTCGTACATGTTCAATGGCTGCATGTATGTTATGTAGGCCCCAAATTCGAACATTGTGTTTGTTTACCTGACCACTAGCATGGAAAGTCGTTTCATCACTGAACATGATGCACTGTGCGAAAGTGTTATCATTGTCAATAGCATCAAGAATCTCCTTACAAAATGCCACGTTTGTGTTTGTCATCAGGACACACAGCTTGTAATAGCCGTAATTTGTACAGCTTCATAACCAACCCATGTCTCAAAACATGTCATATCGTTGTTTTAGGCAGTTGTAGCTCCTGACTGGCATGACGAGTTGACTTTGAAGGATTACACTGGTAAGAAGTTTGAATTCATGCAACATCTTCTTCAAGAACATGAGGGTGGCCAGGGCTCTTTCCGTTACATACACATCCTATTTCTAGATACTGCCGCTACCATCTGTGGATGTTCCACCCATTCAGAAGATCAGTTTAGTACCTCAACGTGAAACATCTTTGCACTGTAATCACGGAATTGCACTTCACAAACTCGACAACACAAAATTATTTCTGCTGCAGAGTAGCCATTTTAAACAGCTGACAGTTACCAAGCAAAACAGAAGACAATTGACATCTAGCAGCTATTAATGTAAACTAGGCTATGTATTCGTTTCTCCAATAGCCGAGCAGAAGCGCATCAATCGATATCTTGGACAAAATAATGCTTTGTAATACGTATTTTCTTTTTGAAACACCCTGTATTTTTTCCAATCAGAAAAATAATAGGTGCCATTTACAGAGATGCTAACTCTTTGCTTTCTGTTTGATAAGCAGGATTCAAGCCACTGTGGGGCAGTGCCACTAATGCCAAACTTTTCAAGGTTTTAAATAAGTGTTGCATGGTTTACAGAATCAAACGCCTTTGTGAGGTCGCAGAAAATCCCTGCCACCTTATTTCTCTTGTCTAATGGAGTACTTATTTTCTCATAGAAACTGTTCACTGCGTCTGTGGGGTTTTTCCCTGCTGAAAACCAAATTGATTGTTTAAAATAACAGAATATTTTGCAATGAAATTTGGATTTGGTAAACAGCAAGTTTTAAGATATTTTAGAGATGACTGGAACAATTGATATGGGATGATAATTTCCCATGACCTCTCTTGATTCCTTCTTGAAGAATGGTTTGACTTCATATATTTCAGTTCCTGTTGGAAACAGCCCTCTTGAAAACATTGATTTATTATTTGAGCTAGTGGATTTGCAATTTTATTGTGCACTGCTTTAATGACTTTGTTGTGTATTCCATCCCAACCTGCAGATTTTTTGTTTCTTAATGTTAGAATAGCATTTTCTACATCCTCCACAGAAAGTTTTAAAAATTTTGTAAGTTTTCAGAGTTTTCACTTAGGCAAACTTTGTTGCGATAATCTGTTACATTTACATCCGACTTTGCTACAATTATAAAGAACCCATGTAAGTATTCTGGTATTTGAATTGGACTTACAATAGTGTTTCATTCAATGTCAATTTTTGAAATTTTTTGGTTACAGGCTTTCACACCCATAACTGCGAACTTTCAAAAACGGAAATCCAGAAGACCCAAATCGCAAAAATTTAATGCCTGCATGCATCGCAAATTTTTGGTCACTTTACACTGGGAACAGTTTACACATTACACAAAAATGAGCTTTTCTGTTCTTGATCCTGCAAGCCACAATATGAACGACACTGTCAAAACTACTAAACTGAACATTTATTTACACCTATTTACCAAATTTTCTCAAGTTCATAGAACACTAGCTATATTCCATCACAGGTTGCAGAGGACAGATGAAGATGAGTAGCTTTCTTTGCTTTCTTCAGAAGTTCTGAAGTAAAACTATTCATGTAACATGGAGCGCTGATTCTTGTTTTCAAAACAGAAATGAATCCCAGAGTTTCATTCAACACAGACGACCTAAACTGATTGCGATTTTTCTTCACCAAGCTGAGCGTATGCTCACACTCAGCATTGCTCTGTGGTAGAGTCAAAACAGAAAGCATTAGCCTGGATGACCTATCGTACTTAGGAACACCATCAGCTCCACGAATTCTCATCAAGCGAGCCCATTTGGTATCATCTGTTAAGTTCTCACTCCCAACAGTAGTAGAGTCATCTACCTGTAAAGTGAATAAATTTTCCTACTACTGTCTTCCATTTTCGAATTGGAGACGTTTTTAACGGATTTGATATGATTTATTAATTCAGTTCTTCCTCCGTAAGAAATGTTTATATCACACGAACATATGGAACAGAACGCGAATGTTTCATCTTTCCATGATCGCATAATACACGGAAATTCAGCAGAATATGCATCCCTGAAAGACTGATGATATCTTTTCTTAGTTGAGCTATCACGAGAACACTAAATCGCACAAAAATTCGTCACACAGTTGCACGAATACCAGACAACACAGCAAACACCCCACAAAAGCAAGCATAAACAAAGCTTTCCCGCTAACGAGCAGTCAAAGCACAAAGAGAACGCAGCAATAACCTGTGAGATATGATTATCTATAGAACGTTCGATCGACTTTCGCCAGCAGTGTTTCAAACACAAAGAGTTAATGACAAAAGCGCAGCGATATTCTGGGAGAAGGCATCATCAATAATATTATCGGTCGACTTCCGTCGAATTTCAAACACTCGCATCTCAGAATAACAGCTATTATCGAAAGTCAGAACGGAAGTGCAATATGAATTCAATGGGCGGGGAATGGCCCGGGATTTGCAAATCTGAAAAAAAGCGACGTTCATTCGGAATACCGGAAGACTACCCCAAAATCTGGGAATCTTCCGGGAAAACCGGAAAAATTGGCAGGTATGAACACCTAACTCAGATCTACTGACTGACCACACAGCCTATGTCTTACTTTTATGACTTAAAATTACGCTGTTACTTGCCAGTTGTTTTGCTGCCTTGAAAACTCTTTTAAATATGGTTTCACAGAGTCCAACATATTCAATGAAGTCAATATCTTTATTATATTTTAATTCTCTGTGCATTTGCCTTTTCCTTACACTGGAAATTTTTATGCCCTGGGTAATCTAATTTAATTTATTTGACATTTTATTGCCACAGGGTCTAGGTGGAAATGTTTAATTAAATACACCATTTACGATTTTTTCAAAGTTTTCATCACTTGAGTTGTGATAATCAAAAGCCCATTTTATCCTCTTTTAGCGTCTTACTAAATATTAACAAGTTTTCTTTGCTAAAGTTCCTGGTTATGTGGGTTCTCATACGTGAAATGTTCCTGTCTGTCTGCGGCAGCTGAATGTACAATGCACAATGATCTGAAATACCTATTTCTAGACAAAATTTATACCCATCTTCATATAGAAAATTAGCTAGACCATTGTCAAATACAGGTTGCTGATTGGTCATTGTCTCTGATAGATTCAAAGAAATTCAATTTGAAACCATATTTCTTTACTGTCAGTGAATCTTGAAGTGTAGCTATTATCACATACGACATCAGCATTCAAATGAGCAGCTATTACCATTTTTCTTCTTCTTTTCTCTGCAAAGGTCTTCTAGCATAATTTGAAGCTTGGATAATAATAGATCTGTTGTTGACGTAGGCGTACCTGGAATTCTGTATATTGAATTTATTATAACGTTTGATAGTGAGTCCACTATTTCTACACAACAGCTCTCAAACACACATTCATCGTTTAAATAATTAAAACAGTTTCTAGTCTCATAATTTATATCACTATGTAAGAGGTACACATGAGCCTCCATATGAGGCTTCTGCAATAGGTACTTGCTAATCTTAAGTTCTGAAGAAACTGCAAAAAGGTGGGAATTTAAGGAGATGGGACCTGGATAAACTGACTAAACCAGAGGTTGTACAGAGTTTGAGGCAGAGCATAAGGCAACAACTGACAAGAACGGGGGAAATAAATACAGTAGAAGAAGAATGGGTAGCTCTGAGGGAGGAAGTAGTGAAGGCAGCAGAGGATCAAGAAGGTAAAAAGACTAGGGCTAGTAGAAATCCTTGAGTGACAGAAGAAATATTGAATTTAATTGACGAAAGGAGGAAATATAAAAATGCAGTAAATTAAGCAGGCAAAAAGGAATACAAACGTCTCAAAAATGAGATCGACAGGAAGTGCAAAATGGCTAAGCAGGCATGGCTAGAGGACAAATGTAAGGATGTAGAGGCTTATCTCACTAGGGGTAAGATAGATACTGCCTGCAGGAAAATTAAAGAGACCTTTGGAGAAAAGAGAATGACTTGTATGAATATCAAGAGTTCAGATGGGAACCCAGTTCTAAGCAAAGAAGGGAAAGCAGAAAGGCGGAAGGACTATATAGAGGGTCTATACAAGGGCGATGTACTTGAGGGCAATTTTATAGAAATGGAAGAGGATGTAGATGAAGATAAAATGGGAGATATGGTACTATGTGAAGAGTTTGATAGAGCACTGAAAGACCTGAGTCGAAACAAGGCCCCGGGAGTAGACAACATTCCATTATAACTACTGACAGCCTCGGGAGAGCCAGTCCTGACAAAACTCTACCATCTGGTGAGCAAAATGTATCAGACAGGCGAAATACCCTCAGACTTCAAGAAGAATATAATAATTCCAATCCCAAAGAAAGCAGGTGTTATGTGAAAATTACCGAACTATCAGTTTAATAAGTCACGGCTGCAAAATACTAACGCGAATTCTTTACAGACGAATGGAAAAATTGGTAGAAGCTGACCTCGGGGAAGATCAGTTTGGATTCCGTAGAAATATGGGAACACATGAGGCAATACTGCCACTAGTACTTATTTTAGAAGCTAGATTTGGGAAAGGCAAACCTACGTTTCTAGCATTTGTAGACTTAGAGAAAGCTTTTGACAATGTTGACTGGAATACTCTCTTTCAAATTCTGAAGGTGGCAGGGGTAAAATACAGGGAGCAAAAGGTTATTTACAATTTGTACAGAAACCAAATGACAGTTATAAGAGTCGAGGGGCATGAAAGGGAAGCAGTGGTTGGGAAGGGAGTGAGACAGGGTTGTAGCCTCTCCCCGATGTTGTTCAATCTGTATATTGAGGAAGCAGTAAAGGAAACAAAAGAAAAATTCGGAGTAGGTATTAAAATCCATGGAGAAGAAATAAAAACTTTGAGGTTCGCTGATGACATTGTAATTCTGTCAGAGACAGCAAAGGACTTGGAAGAGCAGTTGAACGGAATGGACAGTGTCTTGAAAGGAGGATATAAGATGAACATCAACAAAAGCAAAACGAGGATAATGGAATGTAGTCAAATTAAGTCGGGTGATGCTGAGGGAATTAGATTGGGAAATGAGACACTTAAAGTAGTAAAGGAGTTTTGCTATTTGGGGAGCAAAATAACTGATGATGTCGAAGTAGAGAGGATATAAAATGTAGACTGGCAATGGCAAGGAAAGCGTTTCTGAAGAAGAGGAATTTGTTAACATCGAGTATAGATTTAAGTGTCTGAAAGTATGTGTATGGAGTGTAGCCATGTATGGAAGTGAAACATGGACGATAACTAGTTTGGACAAGAAGAGAATTGAAGCTTTCGAAATGTGGTGCTACAGAAGAATGCTGAAGATTAGATGGGCAGATCACGCAACTAATGAGAAGGTACTGAATGGAATTGGGGAGAAGAGGAATTTGTGGTACAACTTGACTAGAAGAAGGGATCGGTTGGTAGGACATGCTCTGAGGCATCAAGGGATCAGCAATTTAGTATTGGAGGGCAGCGTGGAGGGTAAAAATCGTAGAGGGAAACCAAGAGATGAATACACTAAGCAGATTTAGAGGGATGTAGGCTGCAGTATGTACTGAGAGATGAAGAATCTTGCACAGGATAGAGTAGCGTGGAGAGCTGCATCAAACCAGTCTCAGGACTGAAGACGACAACAACAACAGTCTTAAGTTCCCTATTTTGGTTAAAATTTTATTTGCACCCTCAGTAAACCAGTGCTCATTTAAGTAAACAGCTCTAATATTTGCTCATTCTGACAGAATGATTTCCAGTTCGTCTATTTTGGAGCTTTTACTGTTTTAAGTAGGGCCTATCAGTGTTTAAACCGTTTATATTCTAGTGGATAACATATCTACTTTGACTATTACTTATAGGCTTTAGCACATTTCTTCCAGATAATGGTCTGGTTTCGTCTTTCTTAATGTAACGCAAGTTTTTCACTCCATCACTACCTATCAGTTTCCCTTATTTTTGAGCCCAACCTATTTACACCATTTAAGCCATCTTTGGCAAGACACTTTGCACTTCGACATTTGTGGGGATCAATGGCAACGGCTCCTAGTTTATTGCACTGTTCTTTAATATTGCCGTTTATTCTCTGCACATAGCTGCCACTCATCGATCTCCTGTAGACAATGCCACTGATTATTATTCTGGAATTTGTGTAGAGGCGTCTGGCCTTTCGCATAATGCTCCTTGTGTGGTTTACAATTTCTTCTTTGCTGTTGTTTAGAAACGAATTTGATCCCACGTGAATAAAAGCACCGATTGGATTCCTGTTACGCTTATCTGCTGTGCTCTCACTTGAGTTTAAGACGTTGTTTAGATGTGTATGCAATTGATGCTTCCTGATTCCCGGTCGAACGTCGATTTCGCAATGCGCTACCAGTAATAAGGAGTTCACTTTCTGTCTTACTATAAGGCTTCTTGTTGTCTTTTTTGTACGTTACGCTGATCCACTTAAATTTGTTTAGTTTTTCCGTATCCTTACTTACTTTTCTTTCGTAATGGCAGCTAAATTTTTTAGTGGTCAGTCAGTTGTGTCACTTCGCGTATTTGCCGATGTATCCATCCAATATTGGCGTTTTTTCACATACACAACGCTTTTTGTGTTTTAAGGCAATATTTTACTGCTTTAGCAACGTCAGTCCTATTTCAGATCATCAGTGCAACTTTGAAGAATATGAATAATTTCGTCTTTAGAACTTAATGTGGATGTTAATCGTGCATTTTCGTCACTTATGTAGTCGAGGCATGTCCATTGAACATCGTCATTTATAAATTTCTGACACACGTTTGCGCACTTTTCGTGTAACCAAAAGTTGCACGTAATGCACTGAATTCCTTTGACTTATGGGAGCCTTTATATTTTATGAAGTAACAGCTTTTTCAAGAGATGAGAAAACATTTTATTTTCCAAGCACAGATAAAAAACTAACAAGAATAAACAACTCGTAACCAAGCCGACTACGGCAAAGGTAAATAACTATCAGCTGCAGCTTTCACCCCCTGTTTTTGGCGCAGTGGATAAATGACGTCGCCACATCAGCCCCCCTCATTTTGAAACCGGGTGCACCAGGTATGTGGGGAAACTTGCACTTGATTTTTCTACCAGCTCTCGTGCAAACACCTGGTGCAGGCACTGGCTGCTCCTGTTCTGCACTTGCTGCCTCGTTGTCCTCTTCTGAAACCGAGGGCTCGGCGAGACTATCTGCTGTTTCTTTGGCCTCCACGTTTGAGGGTGATTTTGCAGACCGAGGAAGGAGTGTAAGCAGGTTTAAGCCGCTCAATTGAGACTGTCTCTTCTTTACATCCTTATCGATTTTGAAGCTGTGGCTTCCTCTTGTGATTACCCTGTATGGTCCAGATAAGGCGAAACAAGCGGCGGGCGCACCGCATCATCCCTAAGCCACACGTGGGACGTTGCTTGCAGGTCTTTACGTACAAACACTCTCCGGTCTCCATGTCTGACAGGGTTAGTGGGTTTGATGTTTCTCATTCTAACGCTGAGTTGTCTCGCGAATTGCGTGCATAGCTCAGGGGCGAACGGCTGTGTAGATGCCGGAACGATAAATTCTCCAGGAACCCTCAATTGCTCGCCATAAACCGCTGCTGCGTAAGAGCATTGTAAGTCCTCCTTCACGGCCGTTCTCAATCCGAGTAGGACCAGCGGTAGCGCTTCAGGCCATGAAGTGGAACTACACATTAATGCAGCTTTTAGCGTGCGGTGTAGTCGTTCCACCATTCCATTACTAGATGGATGATAGCTTGTGGTGCGTAGGTGGTTGCATCCGCACAGTAGTAAAAGTTCATTGAAAAGTTGGCTTTCAAACTGCCTTCCGCGACCTGTTATGTTTTGCGGAACGCCAAACCTGGAGAACCATGAATGCAACAGTGCTTTTGCAACCGACTCCGCAGAAATGCCTTGTATTACAACTACTTCTGGCCACCTGGTAAAACGATCAATGATTGTGAGCAAATAGCGTTGTTCTGAAGAACATGATAGCGGGCCCACAATGTCCACATGTATATGTGAAAATCTTGCAGATGGCGTCGGGAAGTCAGCAATAGGTGCAAAGACATGTCTGCTGATTTTATTACGCTGGCATGTTAGGCATGCACGCGCCCATGCACGACAATCTTTTTGTATTCCAGGCCACACTATTTTGGAGGAAACTAACTTGGCTGTTGCTCGTACTCCTGGATGTTATAGGTTATGTAGTGCACTATAAATCTCGCGGCGATATTCTTCTGGTACGTAAGGTCGCTCCTTTCCTTTTGCTACATCACACCAAATTCCGTCTGGAACATTTGGGACAGACACACGTCTGAGCTGCAGCGCAGTTCTCTGTTCCTCTATTAGACGGCGCAAGAAAGGATCTTCTCGTTGTTTGGACGCTAACTCGGTCCAACGAATTGAATTTAAACTGGCACAATTCCTAGACGGGCATTCTGCGACCAGGTTGTCTTTTCCTGAAATGTGACGCACGTCAGCTGTGAACTGTGCAATGTACTCGACTTGCCTGCACTGACGTGGTGAATTGAGCTCTGTGTCTTGTTGAAAATATAACTACTAACAGCTTCTGATCGGTAAAAATTGCAAAGTGCCTTCCTTCGACAGACGTGCGAAAATGCTTTATGGCTAAGTAAATAGCAAGCAACTCACGGTCAATAGCACTCCATTTTTGCTGCTGTCGAGTCAGGTTTTTAGAGAAAAATGCGAGCGGCTGCCATCTGCCATCTACTTCTTGCTGTAGCGCTGCACCCACTGCTGTTTGGCTCGCATCAACCATGACCGCTAAAGGAGCGGTCAATCTTGGATGTCCCAGTAGTGTTGCCCGAGAAAGACATTTCTTTAAGTCATGGAAAGCTGCTTCAGCATCTGGACTCCATGGAATTTTACGATTTCCTGTTGTATTTTTACCTGCAAGTAACGTTGTGAGTGGCTCTTGGGCGGCAGCTAATTTAGGTAAGTGACGTCTGTAATAGTTGAGCATGCCTAAAAATCTGCGAAGTCCTTTGTAAGTTGTGGGAAGGGGCATCTGTTGTACTGCTTCAACCCGCTCAGGAAAAGGTGACAGGCCTGCTGCTGAAACCAAATATCCCAGGAACTTAACCTCGCGTTTTCCAAACGTGCACTTTGTTTCGTTAATAATTATGCCATACTCTGTCAGACGGCGGAAAAGCTGCCGCAGATGTTCGACATGCTGATATACAGAACCAGAGAATACTAAAATGTCGTCCATATAACAAAATACGAATGGTAATTCTCGAAGCACCTCATGCATGAATCTTTGCCATGTTTGGGCAGCGTTTCTGAGGCCAAATGGCATAAAATTGTACTCAAACAAACCGAATGGTGTGATAACTGCTGTTTTTTTAATGTCAGATGGAGCCATGGGAATCTGGGAAAATGCTTCGGCGCAATCAATCACACTAAATATTTTGGCATTGCTAATCGCACTGTTAAAATCAGTCACATTGGGTACTGGGTAGCGGTCGGGAATTGTGCGGGCATTGAGCGCCCTGTAGTCTCCACATACTCTGCATGAATTGTCTTTTTTACGGACCATGCGAATTGGAGATGCCCACGAACTATCAGACCTACTTAGAATACCTGTTTTTAGAAGTCAGTCGAACTCAGCTCGCGCCGCGAGCAGCTTCTCTGGAGGCAGGCGCCGCGGGCGGAAGGCAACGGGTTGACCTCGTGTCGTGCTGATGTGGTGTTGAGTGTTGTGTCTGCATTTCCTGGTTGCGTTGAGGGGTTCGGTAAGTGCTGGAAAGTCTTAAGCAGTTTACGAAAAAGTGATTCCTCCGACAGTGCTCTGATATTGCCTGCAGTATACGAATCGTTACGACTGTCGGGTGTCTTCTTGCGTGACGCACACGTGTGCGCCCCGCTTAATTGCGGGTACGAACTCGTATCACAATATCCCGACGCGGATGACGCGGTAGAGGAGCCGGAAATCTTCGTGCGGAAAGACACGGGCACATCGCACTGCACTTGAACCGACGCGGAAGACGCAGTAGGCAATATCCCTTCTGTGGGAACTGTCACCGAACGACGGTTAACCAGGTCGGGCATAAGTCGGTAGTTCCGTAAAAAGTCCGCTCCAATTATAGGACTCGGCACATCAGCAACCACAAAAGTCCATTTTGGATGGAAGTTGGAATTCAGATGTAATGCCAACTGTTTCTCACCATAGGAAGATATTCTGGAATTGTTTGCCGCAGTCAGCACATGTTGCGTTGTTGTCGTGAGTAAATCACCTCTCTTTCTTGGATAAACACTGACTTCTGAACCTGTGTCAATCAGAAACTTCTCACCTGAAGAGAGGTCCAACACGAACAATCGGTGTGATTGGTTGACTGCAGATACCGTGGCGTTTCCACCTCTTTGAATCACGCTATGACTCGGGCGCGTATGTTGTTGTTGACGAACGTTAGCGCCCTTTAACGCCCGCCTTTTAAGTTTGGGTAGCTGCAGGGTTGAATACATTGACGGGCAGTGTTACTGAAGCGTCTGTGGTACCAGCACCATTGATCTGTCAAATCCTGTTGGATAGCATTTCTTCGTCTTTTCCAACTACGACTTCGTAGCTGCTGGTGGTGTGAAGTTACTTGCACGTTGAGTTTTGCCACTTGTGCTGCCAGTTGGTGTATGGTGGGTTCGGTCGATGAGCACTACTGTTGGGGAGTATTATTGCATGTTCCTGGCTCACTGACGTTAGATTCCGTCACACTACACGTTCTTGGGCCTCTATCCTGGCTGTAGTTGAATTCGGAACGCGCAGAAACTTCGGTTAAGACGTTTGCGATGGTGTCTGCCTTTTTTGCTAAGACTTGCAATGGTAAGTCTGTTTCTGCTGCAATGACGTCACGGATGTTGGCAGGAAGTTTACGAAGCCATATTAGACGTAAAGACTCTTCAGGTAGGAGTTCCGGGCCGGCTAATGTACGTAAGGCTTTGAGTACTTGTGACGGAGTCTTGTCGCCCAAATCTTCGTATGCGAAAATTTTTTGTAGTCGCAAATCTGGTGACAACGTATAATGCTGTATGAGAGCTTCCTTTAGCACAAAGTAATTTTGTTGCGACAAGGTTTCTTCTACTTGCTCTATCACTTCTAAATTTAGATGTGAAACCACTATATTAAATTTGTCAATGTTGTTAGACACCCCACGCTGCCGAAATATGCACTCAGCCTGCGTAAACCAAGGCTGGGGGCGCGTCGGCCAGAACGCGGAAAGCTTAACATTTCCGTGTCGCGCGTAGGTACTCCCATCTTTTGCGTTATCATCTGTCGTTCCGTTTTGTGGCGAATCAAAGGGCGTGGACCGCGATCCTTGGTCGAACAGACTGTAGTCTTCAATCTTGATTCCACTGCCCCATGCTTTTGTCTCTGAATTCATTATTCTCGTCGGTATATACGAGGGCGGTTCAGAAAGTAACCTCTGATTGGTCACAGTGCGGGTTGTGGGGGGAATTTTTAGATATAAATTAAGAAAAAAAAGAAAAAAAAACAAAAAAAAATAAAATAAAAAATAAAGAAAAACAAAAAACACAAAAAATTTGTTTTATTAACTTAAGTATGTTGTTAAATTAACCTAATTATGTCATGTATTGGAAAATTCGACTCGTTCCACATCATTACGAAATATCGTATTCATGATCCATGGAACTAGTATTAATCTAATCTAATCTAATCTAGTAGCGACGCCATCTGTGCGTTCACGCACTCAACAGGTCAGTCGGCATCAAGCCGTGGTCGAGTGAACGTTGTACCTGCGCTAGTTTAGTTTTTGTGGCAGTTTGAAATGTGTGCTGCAATAGAAAACCCCGCCAAATGTGAAGTGCGTGCTGTCATAAGGTTTTTTACAGCCAAAGGATATTCTGCAGCAGCTATTCATCGTGAGCTTTGTGCCGTGTACGGACCAAGAGTTATGAGTGAAGGAGTTGTCCGTGAATGGGTACGTTTATTTAAAAGTGGACGAGAAAACGTTCATGATGAAGAGAGGAGTGGTAGACCATCATTGGTGACTGACGAACTCGTTCAGACAGTTGATGCAAAAGTTCGTGAAAATCGACGTTTCTCAATGTCGGAGTTGTCTACTGGTTTTCCACAGATTTCTAAGACTCTCTTGTACGAGATAGTGACAGCAAGATTGGGTTACCGTAAGTTCTGTGCACGATGGGTGCCCAAAATTCTTACCGACCACCACAAAACTCAAAGAATGGCCTCTGCATTAGACTTTCTGTCACGTTATGAGGACGAAGGAGAACCATTGTTAAACAGAATCGTGACCGGTGACGAAACCTGGATTAAGTACGTGAACCCTGAGACAAAAGAACAATCAAAGATGTGGGCACATTCAAATTCGCCTACTAAACCAAGAAAAGCCTCGCAAGATTTTTCTGCCAGAAAACTGATGGCAACGGTGTTTTGGGATGCCAAAGGGGTTTTGTTGGTTGATTTCATGGAACGTGGTACGACCATTAATCAAGACGTGTACTGTGAAACAATAAAAAAGTTACGATGGGCTATACAGAACAAACGCCGTGGTATGCTGACTTCCAGTATCATTTTTTTGCACGATAACGCCCGTCCTCACTCTGCTCGCAGAACAACGGCCCTTCTTGAGTCCTTCAAGTGGGACGTTATCAACCATCCACCTTACAGCCCAGACCTGGTGCCAAGTGATTATCACCTCTTCATGCATTTGAAGAAATGGCTCGGGTCACAGCGGTTTGATGACGACGAAGAGCTCAAAGATGCGGTCACAGGCTGGCTCCAGGCACAAGCGGGTGATTTTTATGCAGAAGGAATTTCAAAGCTTGTGAAGAGATACGATAAGTGCCTCAATCGCTATGGAGACTATGTAGAAAAATAGTGCAAAGATGTAGTTGTAAGATGTATGTATTAAAATATTTTTATTTAACTTGGTGTAATTTTTTAAATCAACCGGAGGTTACTTTCTGAACGGCCCTCGTATATTTTCTTTATGCTTCTGCTACGATTTTTCGGGGTCACCACTATGGGAGCCTTTATATTTTATGAAGTAACAGCTTTTTCGTGAGATGAGAAAATATTTTATTTTCCAAGCACAGATAAAAAACTAACAAGAATAAACAACTCGTAACCAAGCCGACTACGGCAAAGGTAAATAACTATCAGCTGCAGCTTTCACCCGCTGTTTTTGGCGCAGTGGATAAATGACGTTGCCACAGACTACATGTTTTTTACATTTTCTGCACGAAGAACCATTTAATTTCAACTGATTTTGGAGCATCCAATCACCACACAATCCTACTGGCGCCATGTTGAGTTGTACTTTGGCTTGAAGTGATGCTATTTTTTTTAGTATTAACATTTCTTTAAGTACCTCCAGTGTCCCAATGACTGTAGAACAAAAGTAATGAGACTGTGAAATAGCATATAACACATTATTAGCAGCAAACGACCAGTTACTACAGCCTTTAGTCGTAGCAGAAGATATACCACCCGGGAGAGCATTGCACACACATTCATGGAATGCATATCCATTGATAGTTTGCTATCAGTCATGAAGGCCAGTGGATTGACAGCCTCCATATTATCATAGCATCCAATGTTGCTGAGGCTGTATATCAGTGATGTGTTTCTTCTTCCTTCATTTTATTTTATTTCTGGTGAATAACGCTTTCAAAAAGCAAGTCTGTTGCTGTTAGTGTTTATGCAGTGTTTTCTTTTGCATAAAGGGTGGTGTCATCAGCAACCTAATACGTGGTTGTTACGACCTATATTCACTGACATGAAACAGGATCAGGAAAAATCCAATGATGGATACCTGGTGTATGTCATGCTCCAATTTTTGTTCTTGGGAGATTTCTCCATGGATTGACACCACCCGCCTTGGTTTTCAAGGTCAGATTGAAGAGTTGCCGTAACACCTCCAGTACTGTAACACTTAAGCTTACTAATTGTAAGCAGTACCGGTATCTCGTGAGAGATGCAATTGGAGGCTCTGCTGACATCGCAGTATGTCAGTGCCACTCTCTCTCTGTCTTCAGTTTCCTCACTCATCTTTGTGTGTCAGTGCTGCTGTAACCATAAACTTTCCTTTGCAAAAACCATACTGTGTGACCTAGAATTCTTTATTGTCTCCAGAGTAACTTAATATCTGGAATTTCATTACAGAGTCCATATTTTCAACTAAAAGTGGTATTACTGAAATTGGTCTGAACTGGACAGTTCACATTGGTCACGTTTTTGCAGACTGTCTGCGCATGCCAGTTTCAGAAATTCTGGGAAGACACTAAACGATAAATACCTATTGGTTACTGTGGCTAGAGGCTGAGCAAGCTGCAGAATGATTTTCTTTACGCCTGTGCAGGACATGTCACAGATATCTGCCTACTCTGAATGTTTATAAGAATTTATTATTTTGACAGTATACTTAGGGCATACTTACTTCCAGTTTTTAATAGTGCAACATCTTATATCTTTTCATATGGGCTGAAGGATCTGACCTGAGTCTGGAATTTCACTCACAATGTTTTTCACTACCATAAAATAGTAGTGATTGAAGAAATCACCGAGGACAGTAGTTTTATGGATACTGCCAGCAAAGTGTCATGAGCAGCCAAAGTGAGACGCACTGTGTGTCCTGTTCCTATCCCTGCTCTAAATGGACACTGTACTCAGTGGCACATACAGACATGCTGCATGAGGCAGCACTGTATTTGTAAGAGTACCTGGAATAGATGCTGTTAGTTACTGGTAGTCGATGTTGGAGTACTATGTGCTATCCTCATTCACAAGGACCACAGAAGAGCACTAAGGAATCTCTGAAGGTTCAACTATATATGAGCATCCACTAACTGCTGTACGATTCCCAGTGCTGATACAGTGTTCTGTCAGGGGCTGCTTTGGCTCTCTCTTCCTCAGTCATGCCAGAACCAATTGGCAGTTCAGTAGCATTTTCTGGGTGAATTAATTCCTCACTGATGACACTAAGCTGCCCTTCCTAGACTGGTTTCAGCTCTCTCTACACACCTGCAGGGATGAGTTGTGGCTGCTCATGACAGTTAGTGATCCGAAGTTCTTCTTGACCATCTACAATTTTTATGATCATTGCTGGCGTGCGAGTGAGTAGGTTTTTCCAGTTGACAACAGCTTAACATCGCAACTGATGACTGGAACTCTTCTCGCTGATGGTGGCAGGATAACAATGTCTTCAACAGTAAACAAGAGCATTGTTTGTTATGAATTCATTGGAATAGCCTCATTAGTCTGGAGCTCTGATCTTCCACAGTCTATGGCTGCTTGTGATGCCTGCAAGATGTTCCATTAAAAATCACTTTGGGTATATTCTGTTAAAATGACAAATTTTAAGAACTGTGTTTGGTCACTGATCATTATTCTTGCAATACATGTTTCTTTCATTGGAAGTATTTCCCATTTGCAACTTTCAACACAATCGTTTTCATATCATGGAACATAGTCTTCTTCAGCTAAAGACTACAAGCATCCTACTCTACAGAAATGAAAGCCCAAGATGACTAGCACCTGGACAAGTTGGCCACTTGTAACGCCGGAAATGCATATCTTCCTATTTTCATCTATTGTACTATTATTTTTTTTCCTTGTTTTGTTACCTCAAGATATGACATTTGTCTCTTTATATATTGTAATTGTTTTACTGTTTGTATATATATATATTTATGCACTTATGTCGATGTATAATTGGTTTGTTTCGTAAATATTATTTGTATTTTACGCTGGGTCTTGCCTAGGGAAAACTGCTATCGAACGATTACATCGATAGGTCGTGTGCAGAATCAAAGTGTGTAGGATCTTTAGTAGTGTTAACTCTGCCGCGTGGAGCGCGGGCAGAGCAGAGAGAGTCTGGCGGGAGTAGCGAGTGGAGCAGGTGTTGTGTGACGCTCCCGCGAGTTGCCGCGCTTTCGGGGTTTGGCAGCATGTAATTGCGCTCGACTCGCGATGATAGTTTCTGACATGGTGTCGCGGACGGGAAGCATTAGCTGGCGCACATCAAGAGCCCGTTTCGCCTGGTGACCGTGTCGAGAAGAAGGCGCGCCAACATCCAGCTTCTGCAACAGCGACGGCCGACAATGAGTGACTGTCGCCACCTCCTCGATCGACGGCTTCAAACCTTCAATCAACCAACAAGGAAGACTAAAAGCACGTAAAGTTTCAGAACTGTATGGCAGACCTCAGCTTTTCAAATTGTTCCATTTGCCTCGCAAAATTACATCAACTTAGCATGAACCTTTGTTGCTCATTGTCCCAATTGCATTGCCAAGCAGGGTCCCTTCCTTTTCCGAAATGAACCTGAGTGTCGTTGAAATTCAAACGCCAGCATTAAAATAATATAATTAGATTTCACTGCTTTAATTTCAAGCATTAGCTGGCTACAATAGTTAGATTACACAAGCACAAATTAGGAGTGCGAGTTTTGTTACCGTATTTTAGCTACCTGTGACTGCAGCTCAGCTTGGTACGTACTAAATTTTACTATTGTTAATTGTTCAGAATCATTTAATTCAAGTTCAAAGTTAATTCTCTTATTTCTAAATTGCGTAGATTCAAGTAGCTTTTGAAATGATTGTTGAGGTAGTCCAAGACTAACTGTATGCTACTGAATGTCGGTGTGCTTCAGAAAGAAAGCTCACTATTAACTTCAGTCACTAAATTAACTTTCGATTTTCCAGTTTTATTAATCCTTTTGCTAAATTAAGTCAGAGTGTAGCGAAATTTATTACTTCTGACAAACTTTCAGTTTTCACACTACACGTGTCAACCTTCAGTTGCCACGCTTCTAGTGCTAATTATATGTGTAATTACCTTTCTTTTTCAGTTACTATAGTAATTGCCCTTAGGACTGGCGACCGTGATTTCCCCCAAATCTCAAATATCTAATTACCGCTAGTTAATTGTTAACGTAACGGCCGCACATTTACTTTCTTTATTAACTTTACCCCTTTTCAAAATTAATTTCCACCAGTTTCATTTGCATTTTTCCTTTCATTTAGATGTAACCCTTTCCTCCCTCTTTACCGATAGATTAACTTCGGTGACGATTGCTTTTCCCAAATTTCCATTAGGTACACGCGGTTTAATTTTTCACTGTCATTAAGGTCGATAAGTGAGGGGGGAGGTTACACGTGGCGACCTGGTGACAGGACAATCTTCGGATTTGAGGTTGTTCTGGACACGAATTTTGTATGTTGCAAATCTCGTAACAAAGTACTGGTTACGTACAGGCCGTTACGTCAGCGAGAATATTCGTGTGAGGAATCCTAATTAGAGTTGAGATTTTGCATTTATATTGAAAATTATTAAAATGAGTGAAGGCAACAATTACCAAAATTTGGTAGACTTGGATACGGAACAATCGGTCGAACAGTGGGAAACGCGCGCCGCGGTACCCATTGTTCAGGGGCAGGCGGCTAGCATGAAAGACGCGACCGCCGAAACGCAACAAAGAGCAGAAATGGAATTCCAAAGTTTAGAAAATGTTTCGGAATCAGAAGTGAAAATCAAATCTGAATCCCTTGATGACGAATACGGGGGGACAATTAAAGAGGAAGCCGCTACGGAAGTAAAACCGGTAGTTTCCGGGAATTTAACTGATTTATTGAATGTTTTGATTAACGAAATCAAGAGTCAATCGGCCAAGCAAGAAGATCAGGCTGCCAAACAAGAAGCTCAGGCTGCCAAGCAAGAAGCGCAGTCTGAAAAATTTGAACGGATGCTAGACAATCAGAACAAAGCTATTAACGTTGTTATCAACAATGTTGGAGTTGTTAACACAAAAGTTGATAAAATCAAAGAAGATATTGTTGTAATTAATACCGAAATCGGTAATCTTAAACAGGAAATGATAGGCGTTCAGGCGGAAATTGCGAGCTTAAATACTCGTTTTGATTCCGAAATTAGCAGAATCGAGAAAAGTGTAGGAGACGCAGTTGCTCCGATCATCGAGAATAAGGTGACGGAACAAATTCAATTAGTGAGAAAAGAGGATCATCAGAAGGTGGAAACTTTAAAGGCTTTAGTATCCGAAGTAGATACCAAAGTGACGAAGCAGGCTAATACCTGCGAAGAGAAAAAGAGGGAAGTGGAAACGCTTGCGACAACCACTTGCCAAGTGATTACGAGGGTGTCGGAATTAGAAAGGAAACTTGACGAAAAACAGAGCTATGTGCCAATCTGTGCACATAGTTCGGAGTTGTTGACGAAAGAGGAGCGGTTCGACCCCTTGAAAACAGGCGGTATACACCCGACGGATTTCATTAAAAATTGTGAAAGAGTTTTACCCAGATCATGGACTAATGAGAGAAAAATTAATGCGGTTATTGATGTGTTGGCTGGTGATGCCAAGCGTTGGGGCCTAAACCTCAACATTACGAACCTGACTTTTGACGAGTTTAAAAATTTGTTTCTGGCTGAATACTGGTCAGAGCAGAAACAGCAAGGTGTCTGGCGCGAATTTGTCGTATCGAGGCCTTTCGATGCGAATTCGCGCGTTTCGATGAAGGAGTTTTGTGAGGGCTGGATCCGCAAGTTGGAATATTTGCGTGATCGCCGCTCGGAATCCGAAATAGTCTGGGAACTCTACAAGAAGCTTCCAGATGATACAAAACGATACGTAGGAAGCAATCACAGGACAATCAATGATTTCCTGGGAAGAGTTGAGGACGAGGACTATTGGCGCAATAATCGCGACAGTGGTAGAGGCCGTGGTAACAACAACGGGTACCACAGCAACCACACCAACGATAACCATGGGAATAATGCATACCGCAACCATGGCAGCAATAACAATAATGGTTCGGACCGTAATAACAATCGGTACAATGCAAACAATAACAGGAATGACGGAAACCAGTATCACACTAACGTGATACGGGCTTCACAGAATAGTAATAACGCCAGAGGGTGTGACCAGCCGCCTCAGCGGTATCCGGGGAGCGTATCTGCTGGGACGAGACAGGGAAACCATTAGCCGCGCCGGTGAGGGGCCGACCGGGCGTGGAGAAATTTTGGCGGCCCAATAACAGGAGAAAACCCAGGTGTCGTCGTTATGAAAATTCCGTATGGAATAATCAACGGCGGGAGAGTGTGCCAGTATTAGGAGAAAGGAGTGCGCTCACAAGTAGTAGATCAGCTGTAGACACGGCAGTAGAAAATACATTCACTGTCAGTGAGAACAATTTAAGTAGTGTTCCGGAAATCGATTATAAAGTGGCAGCTGTAATACCCACAGCGGAACTGGAGATTGAGTTTAAGAATGATTCGCAAGTGTTGAAAGAAGATCAGATGTCGGATAAAACGTCCGTCATCGAGCGAGGAGATGCAGAGAGGGATGAGGTCTGGTTAAGGCAGTTCGGTCGCTTATACGACGAACTAAGAGATTATAGGGGCCTGTACGGGAGAAGTGTTTATGGGGAGCGCGGGCAGGATTTGCCGCGTCTCGTCCCACAGGAAGATAGTAGTTGTGAAGTGATAGAAAGTTCTGGCCCTAACCGGCAGACTTTACTAGAAATAGTTGATGTTAAGGGGGAGCACGAGCAAGATGCATCGTGTTTCGTCCCGCAGGAGTTGAATGTTGAAGTAGTAACGGAAAGTTCTGGCCCTAACCGGCAGACTTTACCGAAAGTTGTAGTGGTAGAAGTAGCCGACCCATCCGACGCGAACATCCAGTTTAAACATTGCGAGAGTATTAAGGGGAAAGATTACGAAAATTTTAGTGATAGCCGGACACAATTGGTAGAAAAGCACATAGATTTCAGCGTGTATGAGGTTAGAGCTGACGTTATGCGGTCAGACGGTAGCAGTGTGGGTTGCGCAGATCCAGAGGAAGTAATTTCAGATGCGACTGGGCACATTCCTCCAGGTAGATTGGCGGATGAGGTTAATCTGACCAAAGTGGAATCAACGAAGGTGACGATTAATGAATTGATAGCAAAGCAACACTCACTAGTTGACGAGTTAGAGGAAAAGGTTTCGGTATTGGAGGCGAAGCTACAGACTAAGCCTCAGGACAGACGTGTTGAAATTAAAACTGTATGTGAACAGAGGCTGAAAAAGCCGCCAGATAAACCGGATTTGGGATCAAAGCCGGATGGTTTTTTCTGGAATGACCTGGATATAGACGAGGATTTACTGTGGGAAAATAAAGAAACAGTCGAGGACAAGTGTAGACAGATAGTAGTGTCTGTTAATATGCACGACCTACAACTAAACGTGTTGATTGACACCGGTGCAGAATTGAGTGCTGTATCTGGGAAAATATTTGAGTTACTGAAAGACAGACCTGGCATCGTAGTGATGCCAGTAACAGGAGTGAAAATTATCGGTGCTACTGGGAAGGCCAGTAAACCGGTCACAAAACAGATTTTTGTCAACTTCGAGATATGTGGGGCACGATTTGAACATGAGTTTGTCGTCGTGCCAGACTTAACTACGGAAGTAATTATCGGGTTAGATTGGCTATTAAAGTACCGTGCAGTGATTAACTGCGAAAGCAAAACTTTGACATGTATGTCACTAGATAAAACAATGATAGTTAGTTTTGACGAGGCAGGAGACGGTGTGCATAGGCAATACCAGCCTATACACATTGTTAACTGGCCGGATGACATTGACGTAGGAATGAGTTTGAACTGCCGTAATGTGAGGAAGTTCGGCATTGACAAAAGTGTAGAAAGTGAATTGGAAGAGATAATCAAATTCCCTCCACGGATTGACATTAGTATTGGTGTGAAAAGCGATCGTTTGCGAGAAGTAATGAAGCTAAAAGCCGATGCTCGCATACGTCGTAATGACGCTAAAGTGCGTTTTGCTAAGTTTGCAATCGGAGACTTAGTACTTGTAAAAGCTCATGAGAAATCGAGCGAGATAGACCATGAAATCTCTAAATTTAAGTTTGTTTATAATGGACCATATAAAGTCATTGGTATACCTCACACAAATGCTTACGGAATATTGTAGACTTGAAATTGTACCAACCTAGGATCGATTAATACCACACAATGGGTAATTTATACAGTATGTAAAATAGAGTGTAAGATTTAACGATTTGCTAGATTGCCATGCTTTTGACTGACCAAGGTCATTAAAGAAGTTGTAATTAATAAGTAATTAATTTTGACTAAATGATTTAAGAGAGAGTGATTATTTATCAATTGAAAAATCCAAGCTGCTAATTTAAGTTTTCAGCTGAGTCACAGTAGATTAAGGAATGTAAATATGATTTTGTAAATAGCTGTAAGATTTCATAAATATGTGATTTACTAGTCATTGCCGATGTACTTAGACGCTGTTTTAAGTTTCAGGCTAGTACATGCGTGTGATGATGGACAGTGTTGAGTTATCCACTGTGATAGTATTAAGGGACTCCTTGAGATTACTCGGGAGTGAGTTTTTCCCAAAGAATTCAGTGAAACGGACGTTCTGGAAACGCCGTCACAAGGGCGAGTGAGATCAAGCGTGCCGCACAGGCGGGCGCAACAATACTGACGAGGCGAGCCGCTGTCGGCTCTTGTGCCGCTGTCGGCTCTTGTGCCGCTGTCGGCATTCTTTGTACTTGCGAGTACGGAAGGCGGAATTGTTTTTCTTCCTGGACAGCTGAAAGAATTCTACTGTCAATATTTATGTTTTTTTCGATCTGATGTGTGTTATTTTCTTGTTTAGCGTTTAATGGACTCCCATGACGAGAATATTAATTATGAAAGGGTTATGTAAAAATGTGTATTCTATGAAATTAATTATTAATTTGCGTATTTTGATCTACCTGTTTTTATGACCATGTACTCTGATTAATTTTGTAAATAGTATTCCATTTCTTGATACTGTTGGGAATTTTGACAGTTTTAGAATAGCTAAACCATTTTCTATGTTTTCTATGAATTTTAATATGTTGTCAACCTGTTTTATTTTGTGCAAGATGACAGAGTGGAATAAGATTAGGAGTGTCTCCACTCAATTATTGTGGTCTAAAAATTGATTTATGGTTAATTAGACGAATGCTAAATTTTGTTGATGTTTTGAGCATATGCATTTCCGCTGTTTCTTTTTTGGGACATTTTCTGAGTCTGTTTACGTTACACGAACATCCTCAGACAATGTGGGGCACGTGTAACGCCGGAAATGCATATCTTCCTATTTTCATCTATTGTACTATTATTTTTTTTCCTTGTTTTGTTACCTCAAGATATGACATTTGTCTCTTTATATATTGTAATTGTTTTACTGTTTGTATATATATATATATATTTATGCACTTATGTCGATGTATAATTGGTTTGTTTCGTAAATATTATTTGTATTTTACGCTGGGTCTTGCCTAGGGAAAACTGCTATCGAACGATTACATCGATAGGTCGTGTGCAGAATCAAAGTGTGTAGGATCTTTAGTAGTGTTAACTCTGCCGCGTGGAGCGCGGGCAGAGCAGAGAGAGTCTGGCGGGAGTAGCGAGTGGAGCAGGTGTTGTGTGACGCTCCCGCGAGTTGCCGCGCTTTCGGGGTTTGGCAGCATGTAATTGCGCTCGACTCGCGATGATAGTTTCTGACATGGTGTCGCGGACGGGAAGCATTAGCTGGCGCACATCAAGAGCCCGTTTCGCCTGGTGACCGTGTCGAGAAGAAGGCGCGCCAACATCCAGCTTCTGCAACAGCGACGGCCGACAATGAGTGACTGTCGCCACCTCCTCGATCGACGGCTTCAAACCTTCAATCAACCAACAAGGAAGACTAAAAGCACGTAAAGTTTCAGAACTGTATGGCAGACCTCAGCTTTTCAAATTGTTCCATTTGCCTCGCAAAATTACATCAACTTAGCATGAACCTTTGTTGCTCATTGTCCCAATTGCATTGCCAAGCAGGGTCCCTTCCTTTTCCGAAATGAACCTGAGTGTCGTTGAAATTCAAACGCCAGCATTAAAATAATATAATTAGATTTCACTGCTTTAATTTCAAGCATTAGCTGGCTACAATAGTTAGATTACACAAGCACAAATTAGGAGTGCGAGTTTTGTTACCGTATTTTAGCTACCTGTGACTGCAGCTCAGCTTGGTACGTACTAAATTTTACTATTGTTAATTGTTCAGAATCATTTAATTCAAGTTCAAAGTTAATTCTCTTATTTCTAAATTGCGTAGATTCAAGTAGCTTTTGAAATGATTGTTGAGGTAGTCCAAGACTAACTGTATGTTACTGAATGTCGGTGTGCTTCAGAAAGAAAGCTCACTATTAACTTCAGTCACTAAATTAACTTTCGATTTTCCAGTTTTATTAATCCTTTTGCTAAATTAAGTCAGAGTGTAGCGAAATTTATTACTTCTGACAAACTTTCAGTTTTCACACTACACGTGTCAACCTTCAGTTGCCACGCTTCTAGTGCTAATTATATGTGTAATTACCTTTCTTTTTCAGTTACTATAGTAATTGCCCTTAGGACTGGCGACCGTGATTTCCCCCAAATCTCAAATATCTAATTACCGCTAGTTAATTGTTAACGTAACGGCCGCACATTTACTTTCTTTATTAACTTTACCCCTTTTCAAAATTAATTTCCACCAGTTTCATTTGCATTTTTCCTTTCATTTAGATGTAACCCTTTCCTCCCTCTTTACCGATAGATTAACTTCGGTGACGATTGCTTCTCCCAAATTTCCATTAGGTACACGCGGTTTAATTTTTCACTGTCATTAAGGTCGATAAGTGAGGGGGGAGGTTACACACTGACTGTATGACGTCAATGAGATTTCGTGACATCTCATCTCAGAGATTGTTGTCCATGCAGGATTTGCATCTGTGGTCACCTCACTTCCATAAATGGTCACTTTGCTTAGTTTTCCTGAAGTCAGTGGCTAGACGAGCGCTGGTACCTCTGTATGACAATGAGGAATGGCTACTGAATTGACTTCATCCAAGATATAGTGATGGGCTTCATCCTACACATTGACTGCAGTCGTATTTAGTTGACTGGCGTAAATAGAACAGCTGTAACGAGTGACATCTGATGGGATAGGAATTATCAAAAACTCTCCTTCTTTTCTGCAGTAGCATACAATGTGTGCTGGTCATCCACAGTGGAGAATCACTGTTGTGTTGCCTGCTGTCCTATAAATGTCCATTCCCCTGTGTGGTGGTGGAGATAGCTGCTAAAGACCAATACACCTATTCTTCAATATTCTCCATTACCTCCTAATGCATTAAGTTGACATTCATCTCTGGCCTGCTCCGTCTGACAGTCCTGGAAGCTATGAAACACTACACCTGTTCTCTCACTACATGAGAGACAGAGGCAAGGTCATGATGATCTTCCACAACTGCCATAGGGATTGCATTCAGCAGGTGGTTATGTGTTTTTCACCTGACACTCAGCAGTTGCTTTTCCTCAATGCATTGATACCATCTGACGAGTTCCTCAGTAGTCACGGCATCCTTTACCAGAAGAGCTTGGTATATCTCTTCTGCAGCTTCTTTCATCAAGTGTGACATTTTGTTGGCATTTCATGAAGATTCACAATGCGACATATACCACAGAATTCTGTATGTACAACTGTTGTTCCCCCACGACAATGGGCCCTGTTCTTCAGTAGATGTTCTGCTAAGCAGACTTGTTGCCAGTTGTCACCAAACATTTTGTTATGTTCGGCTGGAATTCATCCCATCTTTGACATTGCTTTTGTTATTTTTGAACAACCTGTTGTACCGGGCAACTTGATCAAATCCTTTCAGCCATTTTGTTGGGTCCTGACTGACAACTCTGAAGTACACTGACAGATCACTAATGTGCAGATTGACTTACTGCTGGCTTGGAATCCATAGATCCCCTGAATATATAGACCTTTGGAACAATTGTATTGCTTGTATTCGGGTTCCTATCACTGTAGATGACACTTTTTATGTTGCCCAATTGAAATCACAGTAATGTGGATATTTTCAAGTAACCTGTGTATCCATCAAACAATGTAACATTGTAAATCCACTAGTCCAAATCTGAAAAAAGGGTAATCAATGAAATACAACACTTAGAATTGTAACTGTGTATGTTAAAAACACCAATGTACAGCCAGAACAGAAGTGACCACCTGGTCGGAAATTGGGGTCATTTATACAAATATCCTAATTCCAGAATGTGGTGTTTATGTAAAAATCAAATATTCCAACAAACATACTTCAAGTACATTCCAGAAAGAATAAATACTAAGTAACAAATAATTATTTGTGTTCAGGTTTGAACTTATGACCCACAATACGCCAGTCACTAACCACTACACCACACTGCATGCACAACAGCTCGTGGCAGTATATTTAAGTTGTTCAGCCAGGTCCGAAGATAGAATGAGAATTGTGGTTACTTTATATAAAGGAAAACTTAGCTGGAGAGCAATAACAACTCTGCATTCAACAGGATTGTGCCAGTGTTCACCAGTTCAGCCAGTGACTCAAAACTTCCATAAAAGGATAACCTATGAATAAATAGAAGGCACCTTGTGTAGAGAAGCATCTTGTCTATTAGCATTCACTTGTATGTACAAGTCCAGGAGTTGATGTTCAGGAATGGTTTTAAGGAGAAACAAAAGTTCAATTGATTCCACGAGAATGATGTGTAGCACATTAATTCAAACATTGTGGGTTATGTGAGGAATGAAAGGCAAGACCTATAATTTTCATGATGAAAGTTACCGTTTTCATGTGTAAATATGAGCCCAAGATGATCGGAAACCTCTGGGTGACACCACTGAATGATGATGGTGAAATATGGCTTGTGGGGCACTCAACTGCACGGTTATCAGCGCCCATACAAATGCCCAACCTTTGCTCAGTCCAATCTCACCAATTTCATGAATGATGATGAAATGATGAGGACAACACAAACACCCAGTCATCTAGAGGCATTACTGAAGGAGAAAGGCATTCATGAGACAAATAGTTTGTAAGGAAATATAGTGTTTTATTATTGATTTTATAATGCTAGCAACAAGACGTAGTGAAAATTAACCCTGGAGCCTGTGAGAGGTCTGCTCAGGGCTGAGCCTCCGGCAGCTGGGCCCCAGGAGAATCAGTAGACTGTCCACCAAGACACAAGTGACTGTGGCAGCAAACTGTGCTGTAGACACTGTGCTGTAGACACTACTTTGTGGACAACGGCATCCACCAGTTGGCCACCTGGACTAATTACCGGCTCTATTCACAGAGGTTTGTGCTATCAGCTGAGAGCAGATGCTAACAGTAGAGCACTGCTTAACTGAACTAGTCTCTCCGAATGGCTTAAGTCCACTCCTGTCAGTAATGGAACTGTTTGCCTTCTATTCCATCCTTCCACAGTCTGGTCTGTGTATGTAGAAAATGGTAGTTGGTATGCAGAGTTGGAAAGTGAGTTTAGTCTCTAACCACTTTGCCCTAGCATCATTAATCCACTAACTTTGACTACACATGTCAACTGTGATAAATTAAGTAGTTGAACCACAAAGAGCAAGAAAAGTCTCAGAGTTACATTAAATTTCTTTGATTTTCAATTAATTGTGCTCAGTTCATAGTTTTATTTGTAAAGGTCCCTCAAAGTTACACTGGGCTTGCCAAATAATGTTTACTGAAGAGTAATAAGCATTAATACGTTCGATTAAAATGTTTATTTTGCATGTTAATATCAAACTGTAAAGATAATCACAATGCTGTGAACTTAATCTATTTCAAATTGTGGAACTATATTCTGTTATGGGGATTATGTTTCTAAAAATTGTATTGGATAATTTTGCAGGGAACTATATTTTAATTCTTTCTTGTAAATATGATTATTTTTTTTGCGTACACTGTGTGTTTTTCAATATTAGTTGTTGACATATATCTGACAAGCAGCAGATAATTTTGTTTCCCACAAAGATGGCATTTACCTCATGGAATTCTTAATGGGGGCAGTTGTAAACAAACTTTTCTGCAATGTATAGCATACCGTGTAAAAACAATATATATAGTTAAATGAAAGATTATACATATTTTAAATGGGAAATGGTGGTGTAAATCACCTTTGGACTAATATCTGAAATGTTAAATCAATTAATTATCTAAGCTCAAATACTAATACTTCAATTTCTGATCCATGTAGAGGATTTTGAGTAAAAAATTACTGCCGATCCTCTAGGACAATATCTAAATGACAGTACCTTTGCTGAGAAGTGTTCTCTCTTAACAGATGTCATATTCTGCCTCCATAGGAATATATGGTGCTACGTAACTTACTTTAAAGAGCATTACACAAGAACGAAACTAGAGTGAGGGCTTAAATAATGACTAGGCTTAGGATGACTAAGAAATTAGTATGCTGAAACAGTGAATAATTTCTTTATCTTAGCAGTATTATTATTATTTCTTTCCAAACTAACAAGTTGCGTCAGCCTGTGCCACCTGTCCTGATACAGGCACAGGGTGTTTCAAAATGACTATCAGGGTTTTATTAAGGCTTTGTAGCATTTACGTTCAACTTAAAATTATACATAATACATCAAATGAAAGAGGAACTAAAAACAGTTTTGTTTCCTTTGCACAAAGGAAGAGCATGGAATAACCAAGAGTGACTGAAGAACCTGCCGAACGAGTGAGATTCTTTCATGTGTAGCCCCAAGAACTCTATTCAGAAGGCTGGTTGTGAAGTAGCAATTCCAGTAATTCATATGTGGAGATTTAAGATTGCTGTTACAAGTTATAAAGCCTATAGACTTCTGTGAACATACAAACTTTTGCAAATGAAATGTTGCTACCTGACTAAGATTTTTTGGATCATGTCGTCTTCAATGATCAATTCACATTTCATCTAAGTGGAAACATGGACAAACACAATGTGTGGATCTGGGGTCAGCAAATTGCAACAAGATGGTACAGTTGCAATGGCAATCCCCTAAACTGAATGTTTCTTATGCCATATTCTGACAAAGTTTATGGGCCTTTCCTTTTTGGTGAAGCAACTGTGACTGGTGTTTCTTACATCGATGTGCTAGAACTATGGTTCCCTCCTCCATTGGAAGAAGTTGAACCACAGAACTTTATTTTCCAGCAAGATTGTGCACCACCTCATTAGCATAACTCAGTACACGCTTAGTCAAATGAAAACTTACCCAACTGCTATATTGGCTGCAAGGACTTGGATGATAATGATAATAGTACATGAGTTAGTCGAGCAACGGTGTCTAATTGCATCCAGTTTGCTCAGTGGCTCACAAGGGAAGTAGTGCAGAAGGACAAGAAAAAGAATGAAAACTTTGAGGAGCCTCAGCATCCGTGAAAGTCCAGTTCTATACAGAGAAAGTGTGTGTAATTACATAGTAATCATGTTTCCAACCACAGATTAATATGGTAAGCTGAATTATGAAGCCAGTGATGGTATTCACAGACCTATTGCATAGTTAACTGAAAGTTTGGTAATCTTATTTGGCGCATTCATATATTAATGTGGATATTCCTCAGCTATCTGGATCTGCCAATGCGTAGCATAGGTAAAGGACCATTGGATGGTGGGGCAGATTATTTTTAATGTTCATCAATCAGTTAAATTATTAAAGCCACAAGATGGCATAAATTGGTAAAGTTTAGAACCATTGTGTTCAAATTTGAGCTGCAGACATGCTGCCATGGGCGTAAATGCTTTTCTGGCACTGTCATCCTTCTGGCGACAATAGATTATCGAACCTAAATGCCTCCAACCACCATGGTATTGAGCTCAATGGACGGACTACATTCTCTGAGTTGGCACACTGCTGTCTACGAGTATCTAAAACCACAGTCTAAGCCCAACTCTGCAGTGGACTCCGAGATGGTATCACTTTGTTACAGATCTTACGACAACAGTGTGAAAGCTACCACCATATTTGACAAACTTGCTTCCATCTCCCTGGGAACCAGTCTTGGGTAAACTCAAATTAGTAGCAGCTAGGTCGCAACATAGTACGCTTCTGCCTCATTATTATGTGAGCCCACAGTTTGATCAGTGAGCTGATGGTATCACAGATTCACCAACACTTATGTAAGAACTGTTGCACTTGCATCCTCCCCAAACCCTCCCTTGTGTGTGCATGACCAACAATGATTCTTTCACTCTCACTCCTCACAATAATTCTTCTCATTTCTGTGGTAACACATGTCAATACCACCCCACAGAATGTCAACAGGTAGGTAAGTTTCCATCTCATACCTATAGGGGGAGGGGGATGGGGAGGGGAAGTGCCGGAGTTTGAAAGAGAATCAGTTCTGTATTGGCTTTTGTGGAAAGTGTCAATTTCGTGCTTTGAGTGTGCAACTGATAATTGCAGTTGTAGCAATGATACACTCACAACCATGCTAAACTATTTCAGTTGGTGCCAGAAGAACAATGAAATGTTTAAAGAATTCATAAGCTTAATTTGCAACCATTTCAATTATTTAAAAAAAATAAACTGTAATATGTATTACCTGTAGAACATAGCCATTGAGACTGTTCACTTATGGAAATAAGATAGCTACATTTAAAAGAACGAATTTTTTTTATACAATTATAATTTAATTTATCTTTACTATAAACAGTTACATAATAAAATTGTACAATATCCTCAGGATATATGTGAACAAGCAACACATCACCACAAATCATAGGTGTAAAATACACATTTTCACTATCCACTGTCAAAATAGAAATAGTTCACGTTCTACTGGAAAGCCAATTTACAAATCTCCATATTGCAGACTTTTAAGAATTTATTTCCATTTCCATTTGCGGAGTACACAGTACTCATAACATCTGATAATGTCTGGTTGAATATTTAAATAACCATCAAACGTGGAGCAATATTCATAGCCATAAGTTCCTGGAACAACAGTTTCGCTGCATATGGTAGCCTCACCTGTGATATCTGTAAAATAAAAATAATAATAATAATAATAATAATAATAATAATAATAACAGTAGTAGCATGTTGAAAATGAAGGTCATTAGTTAGAGACAGAGCACACTATTAAATTATACTAACAGTCTTTGTAACATGTGGGAAACATACCTGAGTCTTATTCTTGCAGCCTTTGCATTCAAATGTGTTATTTCTTAAGTTGGCAATTGCTATAAGCCCACAGAAGTTGCACACATGTATCCGGTAAGGATCGGAAACTTCAAATAACCTCTCCCTCAAAAATTGTGCTGCTCCGTGAGCAATTTGACAATCTCGCTCCATCTCTCCAAATCGCAAGCCTCCATCCCTGAAGAAGGAAATAGTAATAACTTAGTGCCGTGGTGTGTGTGTGTGTGTGTGTGTGTGTGTGTGGATATTATCCATTAACTTGGAAAGACAGAGTGGACAGGACAATCATAATTTTAAATGGAGAAACACAAATGCCCGAATACGGAATGAATAAATTCAGAATGAACGAAGCCAATGAAAAATGGGAGTGGGGGGCAAGAATGATTGAGAAAGCTTTGACTACTTTAGCTATGCTGTAATAGTCTGACATACAACACAGTCTAAAGTGAGTAGGAGGGGGAAAGGAAGAGTTAACGAAAAAGATACTTAGGGAAGTTTTAGCATGGAGTTACACACCAGCAACTTTTACACTCACAAGGAACCATCATTTTGAGTGTTCTGAGATGTGTTTGTTAAGCAAAGTAAATTATTACGTTGTGTATGTGTCCAGACTACTCTCGAAAAAAGTGATAGTCGATTAGCCGAATATGTGTAGTTCATTCAGAAATCAAACAAGTAGTAAACCATTTGAATTGGAAAACCTGTGTGGACCACATTATTCACATAGTGTGTTGTCTCCATCACCAGCTTTCAGCCAGATTGGATAATGCACTGCTACCAAGGGCATATTTGCACAGGTAAATATGGCTATATTACAACACAATAACAGAAGAGAGACTTCAAAAGGTTGTTTAATCTCTCCTGGAAGAAGAAAGGTATGGGGTTTAGGGGAGAAAAAACGGGGTTCAACTGATATGACCTTTGCAACAGGAACACCACTCTAAAAATATCTGGAAAAGGATAAAAGCATCACAATAGTTTTTCTAGAGATGGAGAAAGTCTAAAAGATTGTGTACCATGATCAAAAATCAAGGAATTCCTAGAGAGAAGAAATGTATGCAAGGCACTGATTGAGAAAATGAACATATGCTGCAGGAGATGTGTCAGCTGCATTCAATGGACAGGAAATGATAAGAGCGAACAATGAGAGACCAACACAGAGTCCAGCAGATGAGTGCCTCGCCTCCAATCCTCATCACTGTGATGGGCGATATAAAAAAGACAAAGGAACAATGTGGGCCTAAACTGAAAGCAATGGTGTTCGCTGTTATAATCTGGGGAGATACAAATGATATCCAAGAAAAACTGTATATCTGGAACAATCATCTTGAGTAGTTCAGTCTGAAAGTCAGTGAATCAAGACTATAGCCATGACAGTAATCAGACAAGGAGAGCATCCGAGTTCCAGCCAAACTGAAGACATGTGGAGAATGTGTGACATTTCTCATATTTGGGCAGTGTGACAGTGCTGAGGTGAATAAAAAAGGGTAACATAAGAAATTAAAGACACAGAATGGATGCAGGAGTAAAACCCTGATTAGAAAAATTCTGTCAATTCAAGGTGATGCGAAATGGATCACAGAAACCAAGATAGACTAATTCCTTGAAATAATGATAAACGGAAAATAACTTGCTGGAGACCATCAACCAAGGAGAAGATGCATCAACAAAGTTGAGGGTATCACCAAAAGACACCATGCCGTCCATACAATGGAAGAAATCAATGGAGCTTTATAACGTATAGTAAACCACAACAATCTGTGGAACTAAGTGAAAGACTGTCATACAGTGGAAATTCAGTGTAAAGTGGAAAATAAACTATTTCAGGGCGCAAATTCATTTTACACAGACATTCTTGTATCAGGCGTAGAGCCTAAAACAGATTCTAAAAAATCAACCTGAAATGAAATGCTTATCATTTATGTGTAAGAATGTAGTGTATATGACATTTTGTAAGAGAAAAGGAAAAGTGACATTCTAAATAAAGACTGTTTACAACCTGTCTGCTCTTCAATTTTTTTTTTTTTTTTACCAGAACTAGGACCACATCCACCTCTATCTCAATGACCTATGGCTGGCATTCTTTGTATTAAATAATCAAGATTGAACAACCTAGTCTTAATGTTTTATGGAAACAAAATAAATCTGACAGCAGCAGTATTTGTGTTGAAAGAATAGTGGTATTATAAATGAGACTGTGATGTACTAATAAGACAATTTTTGGAGTATTACAGAAATTGTGCAGTTGGATCCATGAGGAAAAGCATAGAAAAAAGTTTGAAGAGGCTCTTCACCAGCATCTGCGAAATTGGAGTAGCAACCTGACAAATGATTTGTAATGTGACAAAATGTCCAGTCGATCTGTGGTTCAAAGCCATCATTATTTGTATGGTTAAACTGGATGGACAAGTCAGTAAAAAGATTAAGAGAATGCAAGGGCATAGTATGTTCAACAGCACCATGCCAAATGAAGCACCACAGTGCTCAAATTCTAAGGGAGGGGGATAGAGAGAGGGGGGAAAGGAGGGAGATAGAGAGAGGGGGGGGGAGGGAGGGAGGGAGGGAGAGTACCATAAGTAAAGATTTAAAGGAGATGAAAATTGAATTATAATTTACTTTCAGACAAGGTGTCACTATTACTGAAACAACTTTACAATGCTTTGTGTAAGTACGGTATGCGAGAAAATTTATTAACAGTACTTTTGAGAATAACTAGTGTAGAAACATTTCTGTTATTCTGTACAACTAATACACAAAGTTAATTATTGTGAATTGTAAGAAAAACAATGCTGACGCACCCAAAATTCTGAAAAAATATATGCCCAAATCTATACTATAGAGAACTTTACCTGGCTCTGCCCTCCATAGGTTGACGCACCAATATCTGAACTGGACCACGTGCTCTGCTGTGAATTTTGTCGTCCACCATATGCTTTAAGCGCTGATAGTATGTGGGCCCTAAGAAAACCTGGGCATTAATTTTACGCCCCGTGTGACCATTGTACATAACCTCATTTCCACGTAACTGATATCCGTACTCTTGTAGAAGTGAGGAAATTTTCTGCACATTTACAGCATCATTGAAAGGGGTTGCATCACCAATTTCACCCTTGTTCGAAGAGACCTGGAAGGAGAAAAGTGTGTATACATGAACTGTCCATAATGCTATTACACTTGCACAACGCAGTGTTCGGTGTTATACAAACCTTCCCTTGCAAGCACTCAATCAAGTGACCAATCGTCATTCGAGATGGAATGGCGTGTGGGTTAATGATGATGTCTGGTGTGATACCTTCGCAAGTGAATGGCATGTCCTAAACAGAGATTATATTTTAAGGGCAGAAAGATAACACTTCACTACACAAAATCAATAATTTCTGAAACTATGCTGCTGCTTCTCATAATACTTTTTACTGAAGCAAGTATAATAATTTTTAATAACATGTTAATATTCTAAATAATTACCTCTTGCCGATATTGTATACCACAGGTTCCCTTCTGGCCATGACGAGAGGCAAATTTGTCACCAATCTGAGGTATGCGTACTGATCGGACACGTATTTTGCAGAACTTGTAACCCTCAGAATTTAGAGTCAACATCACTTGATCCACAATACCTGTCTCACTGTTTCGAAGGAATGTGCTTGCATCTCTTTTTGTGTATCTTTTCGTTGTTCCCTCCAACTGCAGGCAAAACATTCATATTCAGTTCTCCTCCTAGCTGTGGTACACTTAAAGGACTTTTACTGACTGTACTCCTCTTTACATCCTGATGGGTTTAAATTAGTTAATAATTCTTGTACTTCTATACACAGGGATACCAAAGCACTTAAATTGGTATTATTGTTAAAATTCAACATACACAATTAAAAAGTTCAGTGATGTGCTTCAATGTATTGATTCTAATTTAATTCAAGCTTTTTTTCAAGTTATTTTAGTATCAATGTTCTGCTTCACAAAGATTTTCTTCACTATGTATTATATGCAGAGGAAGCCAAAGAATATAAAGTTAACTGTGCAAAGTAGGAGCTTTTACGGCAGATAATCAAGGTCTATAGAAATACTTACCTCGTCTTCATTGTCTGGTAGTGTAATTGTCTTTCCAATCACAACATCATCCCCAGATACACGAATACCAGGTGATATAATCCCATCGTCATCAAGTTTGTCATATAAGGCATTACGCATACCCTGTTTCAAGAAAAGTGAAATTCAGTCCTCTGTAAGCAAGGCAGTAACAGAGACAACTTCGAAATTTGCACACTATTAACACTGACACTCATACTGTGGTTTAGTTACTGGTTTGACGTGGTATTATACACTGATGGGAAAAAAAAATCTCAATATCAAGGAGGAGTTGTACGAGAAACTGAAATTGGTAGTCATGTTTCTACATCTGAAAGATGATGTCTCTTCAAATTTCACTCTAGTTGCCCATGACTGGCACTCGTAGTGCCACTAAAAGGATACAAATCAGGTTTGCTTTAAATACATGTGGAATGGTTGTGAGCATAATTTGCCTTTGAGACTGGACGTGGTGAGTTGATGTTACTCAATAATGTCTTTCAGGTGACACAGATGCCATTATCAACACCTCACAGAGTTTGAATGAGTTCGTGTAACACAGCTACAAGAAGCTGGGTGTTCCTTCTACGACACTACAGAGAGACTTGGCAGGAATATAGACACTGCACATAACTGCTGGCAGCTGTGGTCACGAGAATGTAATTAACTGTGGGGAGACCAGGCTCTGCCGAGAGGGAAGACCACTGTGTTTGGCATAGGGCTCTGGTGCATCATACTGCATCCCAACAGTAATTTAAACAACAGTTGGCACTACAGTGACACAATCAATTGTTGCACATCAGTTACCGCACCGAGCGAGGTGGCGTAGTGGTTAGCACACTGGACTCTGAATTTGGGAGGACAGCGGTTCAATCCCCTGTCCGGCCAACCTGATTTAGGTTTTCCGTGATTTCCCTAAATCGTTTCAGGCAAAGACCAGGATGGTTCCTTTGATTGGGCATGGCCGACTTCCTTCCCCACCCTACCCTAACCTGATGAGACCGATGACCTCACTGTTTGGTCTCTTCCCCCAAATAAACCCAACCTCCCCACCAGTTACTGCAAGAACAGCTCCTAGTCAGACGCCCTGTAGTGTGTATCCCATTGACCCCAAATCACTGTCATTTGTGACTTCTTTGTTGATCCATTATGGATCGTGGGACGACGGCTGTCACGAACTTCTTGATGCAATAATTTACCAAGAGCCGTATGTATTGTAGAAATTTGTTTTATTTTATGAACTTCTATGAGCGACCAGTTTCGGCATTATATTGATGCCATCTTCAGGCCCCACTCGCCATAGTCGTAAAATCACTATACACGGAAGGAGCCATATAACTGGATCCGTGAATCAATTTGTCCTCCAACAGGTCTTGGTGGCCAGGCGACACAGACTCAGAACATAGAAGTTCATAAAATAAAATAAATTTCTACGATACATACGGCTGTTGGTAAATTATTGCATCAAGAAATCTCGACTTCAGTGGTGCCAAGTGGGAGCTCATTCGATGGCAAGATGAGGCCTGTTGTGTTTTCTGGTGAAATATGGTTCTGCCTCGGTGCCAGTGATGGCCTAGTGTTTGTGAAGAGAGGGCCTGCAATCAACCTGTCTGCATACTTGACGCACTGGACTTAAACCTGGAGCTACTATCTGGATGGTGCAATTTTTATATGATAGCAGGACCACTCTCTTAGTTATCCCATACACCCTGACTGCAAATTTGTATGTCAAACTAGTGATTCCACCTGTTAAGCTGCCAATCATGAGCAGAATTCCAGAGGGTGTTTTACAGCTGGATAACGCTCACCCACATACCGCTGTTGTCACTCAACATTCTCTGCGGAATGTTGGCATGTTGCTTTGGCCTGCTCAATCACCAGATTTGTCTCTAATCAAGCACATACGGGACGGCATTGGACAACTACTCAGTGTCACACACAAGCAGTATTAACCATCCCTGTATCGACCAACAAGTGCAACAGACATGCTTGCATTCAACAGTCTGGTAATTATATCTGTTAATGAGGTACCAGCATTTCACATTTGCTATGGTTTATCTTGCATTTACGTTAACCTTAATTTTGCAAAGTTAATCACTAAAATATGTTACCTAGACAATTGTATTCCCAAAATTTCATTACTCTACATTAATTATTTTTTGGTTTTGCAATTTTTTCCCATCAGTGTACGTATTAAAATGAACATTTACATAGGTAATATAAAAATATAAGGTGTTAATCTACAAAGCAATAAAAAATCCACCACTAACTTACATTAAACCTCTCAAAAATTCTATTTGTTCCCAGACAAGGTTCATCTATTCAGAATATATACGACAGTTAACTTCAATTATCCATAATTTATCATGTACATTAACGATCATACAACTCGTTCGTAAACTTTGAGAATTATGCTCTGACAATTACTTTTGCTTTGCAGGTCAAATGGAGAGGTAAATTCATGACCCCAATTGGCACTAATAACTGCAAATTTTGTTACTGGATAACAAAGCAATCATCATCTACCCTAATCACTTAACTGCTCATTTGGTCCTGCACCATTGCTAAAATTACTATCTGGACACATGGCAACATATTTTCTTTACATATTCTACAATACCCATTTTACTTGCCCCTTCTCTGCAATAAACCACCATTTGGTCTATTCCACTGGCCCACCAGAAACAACATACTGATTCAAGGTTTAATGAAGCTGCATAACTGCCCGATCAGTTTGCAAGCCTAACACCCATCTTCTGCAGGACAGAACATATTAACCCTCTCGTAACACATAAAGTGTATTATGAAGATACAGATCTGCGGGATCAGTCTTATGTGCACATGAAGTCACAACTTGACACTTATTTTGTCAGGTTTTTTGGTACCGCTGCACATATGCAAAACATTATTTTTCTTTCTACTACAGTCAACCATTATCTTGTGACTAGTGGTGTACATACTAAAGTTTGATTGAACAATTATTTTAACTCCTACATGTTGTGACAGAATACTGAAGTGTGTTTATACCAATGTTGGTCAAAAAATTCATTTTTGCTACCACAGATATGATCACATCATACACATATCTACACACACACATCCGTTACCAGCAAGCAACCACAAGGTGCATGGTGAGGGTACCTTGTACAACTCTTAATCACCACCTTTCTTGTTCAACTCTCACATAGGAATTCCCCATTTGAGTTCACAGAGCATTTTCACACACTATTGATGAAACCTTCTGATAACAAATCTAGCAGCACAATGATTCGGTGAGGATCCCAAGACTTTGGCAGTATTCAAGAACGTGTACCACAAGTGTTCTGTATTCTAAGAATTTTTAGCATATTGCAGCCCCATCAGCAACCGTGATAGACTAATATATTGAAAAATTTGCCTCAGTTATGAAAACTGGCAGATTTTTCACTATATTAATGTTCTCTATTCAGTCTTCTTTTACATATGAGCTACATTTTCCTAGAATTCTCCAATAAACTGACAATCACCACCACCTCTCCAAGTGACCTTACATGATCTTTCCATTTCATATCACTTTGCAACAATACAGCTACATACTGAACTGACATAACTATGTCAAGCAGTAAACCACTAATACAGTATTCCAATTTTACAGGATTCTTCTCCCGACTCATTATCCTACTTTTTCCAAACACAGAGGAAGCCAAAAGTCATCACACCAAATAGAAATCCTGTCTACATCATAGAGTATCCTCCTTCAGTCACCCAATGACAACACTTTCCAATACACTACAGGGTTTCCAGCTGTCGCAGATTGCTGCTCACCCAATCTGTCAGATTATGCTTTCTTAGCACACTCCTGACAATACCCTTGATTCTGATGAAAACTTACTGACAAAAATAACATACTGGGTTCTACTAGTCAGAAGTCTTTTGAGCCACTCTCGTATCTGGGAACCTGCTCCAGATTTTCGTACCTTCGTTAACAGTCTGCAGTGGGTCACTGTATCAAACACTTTCCATAAATCGAGAAATGTGAAATCTGCTTCTTGTCCTTTATCCACAGTTTGCAGGCTATCATCCAAGTAAAGTGCAAGCTGAACTTCCCTTGAGTGATTGTAAACCTGTGCAGATTTGTGGACGGAAACTTTTCTGTCTCAAATAAATGTATTACATTCTAACCTAGAATGTGCTTAAGGATTCTGCAGCAAACCAATATTAATGATGTTGGCCTGTAATTTTGCTGGTCCATATTCTTTACCCTTCTCCTATACAGGAGTCGCATTCACTTTTTCCATTTGCTTGGGACTTGGTGCTAGGCAAGAGATTAGTGACAAATACAAGCTAAATAAAGGGCCAATGCCAAAGTGTACTCACTGTAAAACTGAGCTGAGGCTCCGTCTGGCCCTGGTAACTTATTTGTTTACAACTCTTTCAGTTGCTTCTCATTACCAGGATGACTATTTCCATATCCTCCATAAAGGAGTCCATCAAATGATGGTATGTCTCTTGATCCTCCTGCATGAAAGATTTTTTTTTAATGTGAAATTTAAAACTTCAGATTTCCTTTACTGTCTTCTGGTGCCTCCTAGACTGGTTGACAAAGGACTGGATAGAAGCCTTTGACCCATTTACTGATCACAAGTATTATAGGGTACAGCAATCAGTTGCAAATGTTTGCTGTAAGCTTTACTACTTGAAACGAATACCGTTACTGGGCACAACTGTTTCCCTATGGAATCAAACCACTTATGTTGCATAGGACCTAAACTATCTCTGGTTCTCGGTATCTTCTGCTACAGTATTATAGTCTAACTAGTTTACACTTTGTGCATCGCTCTTTTTATAGAAGTAAGAATTTTTATTAATTTTCATATCTGTCAACATTTACACATTCTTCTCCACACTGTGAGTGCAACTATTTTTGCTTTCTCAACATTTTCTGAATTTTATTATTAAATCTCGGTAGATCTTTTCCATCCTTAATCCACGTTCTCAGCACATTACATGACTTTTTCAGTTTGAACTTTGTCCACAGTTCCTCTTTGTTCATCATACTGGAACCAAATGGTTTCCGATCTCTAAGCAGAAAGCTAATGACTTATTAAAAACTCTTTCCAGGGGGAAAAAAATAAAATAAAAAAAACACGGGCCTCCACAGTTCTTGATGGATTTATTAATTTCAGAATTTCAGTAACCATCATCACTATGGTGACATGATCACAAATATCTGTGTATATACTGACAATGTAATAAGGTCTTGCCTGTCTGTAACAACACACATAAAAAAATGTTTTGCATCAACCTGGTTCCCAGAACTCGGGAAGATAGACGTTGACTGCGGATATCTTATCACAGACACAGTCCCTCTGACTATTCAGAGATGTCACTAAACCCGCCCAAAGATGTAAACAACCACACATGAGAAGTGTCTATTAGAGGGAGGGCGCCCGACAGCTGATCATTTCCTGTCATTTCACGAGGAAGGAGGTATACGGCTCATTGTTGTCTGTAGTTCAACCATGCCTAAACAGTCAATACTACAGTTCGATCAAGTCCGCATTGTTACTTTGTACTAGGAAGGGCCCCCAACAAGGGAAGTATGCAGACATCTCAGAGTGAACCAAAGCAATGTAATGTATTGCGAATACATAGAAAGAAGGATCCTTTATTGTATGATTATATGATAGCGGAACAAACACTGATAGCAGTTACTTCTGTAAAATATCTGGGAGTATGCGTACGGAACGATTTTAAGTGGAGTGATCATATAAAATTAATTGTTGGTAAGGCGGGTTGATATTCATTGGGAGAGTCCTTAGAAAATGTAGTCCATCAACAAAGGAGGTGGCTTACAAAACACTCGTTCGACCTATATTTCAGTATTGCTCATCAGTGTGGGATCTGTACCAGGTCGGGTTGACAGAGGAGATAGAGAAGATCCAAAGAAGAGCGGCGTGTTTCGTCGCAGGGTTATTTGGTAAGCGGGATAGCATTACGGAGATGTTTAGCAAACTCAAGTGGCAGACTCTACAAGAGAGGCGCTCTGCACCGCGGTGTAGCTTGCTGACCAGGTTTCGAGCGGGTGCATTTCTGGATGAGGTATCTAACATATTGCTTCCCACTACTTATACCTCCCAAGGAGAACACGAATGTAAAATCAGAGAGATTTGAGCGCGCATGGAGGCTTTCCGGCAGTCTTTCTTCCCACAAACCTTATGCGACTGGAATAGGAAAGGGAGGTAATGACAGTGGCACATAAAGTGCCCTCCACCACACACCGTTGGGTGGCTTGCGGAGTATAAATGTAGATGTGAATGATGTTCAGACATGGAGGAGACACACGAACTGTCGATGACACGCCTCGCTCAGGCCACCCAAGGGCTCCTACTGCAGGGGACCTACCTACGGTTTATGGCTTGGAGAAACCCTGACAGCAATGCCACCATGTTGAATAATGCTTTTCGTTCAGCCTCAGGATGTCACATTACGACTAACTGTGCGCAATAGGCTGCATGATGCGGCAACTTCATTCTCGATGTCCATGGTGAGGTCCATCTTTGCAATCACAACACCATATACCATGCTACAGATGGGCCCAACAACAGGCCAAATGGACCGCTCAGGATTGGCATCACGTTCTCTTCACCAATGAGTGTCCCATATGCCTTCAACCAGACAATTGTCAGAGATGTGTGTAGAGGCAACCTGGTCAGGCTGAACGCCTTATACACACTGTCCAGCGAGGTCCAGCAAGGTGAAGGTTCCCTGCTGTTTTGGGGTGGCATTATGTGGGGCCGACATAAGCCACTGGTGGTCATGGAAGGTGCCGCAACGGCTGAACGATACGTGAATGCCATCCTCCAACCGATAGTGCAACTGTATCAGCAGCATATTGGGGAAGGCATCCATCTTTAAGCATGACAATTTGCACCCCCCCATCGTGCACATCTTGTGAATGACTTCGTTCAGGATAACAACATGGCTCGACTAGAATGGCCAGCATGTTCTCCAGACATGAACGCTATCAAACATGCCTGGGATAGACTGAAAAGGGCTGTTTATGAACGACGTGACCCACCAACCACTCTGAAGGACCTATGCTGAATCACTGTTGAAGAGTGGTAGAATCTGGACCAACAGTGCCTTGCTGAACTTACGGACAGTATGCCACGACAAATACAGGCATGCATCAATGCAAGAGGACGTGGTACTGGGTACTAGAGGTACCGGTGTGTACAGCAATCTGGACCATCGCCTCTGAAGGTCTCGCTGTATGGTGGTACAACATGCAATGTGTGGTTTTCATGAGCAATAAAAAGGGCGGAAAAGATGTTTATGTTGATCTCTATTCCAATTTTCTGTGCAGGTTCTGGAAATCTCAGAACCAAGGTGATGCAAAACTTTCTTTGATGTGTGACATTGTTTCAAATATTTCCAGTGTGTGCAGGCTGCCTCACTAGCTGCTGAAGACAGTTTTTGAAAAACTGTGTTCAGAACTATTTCACAAGACACTGTTGGTGCCACCAGCAATTAATCCATAGTTATAGAAGTTTATGCTTTGTACGATGAAGTTGCCTTCAGCTAATACAGCATGATGATGGTACTTCCACGTTTCTGTCTAGACAGTCTTTGAATGTTACTACAACTGTTACAGCAGAATCGTGTAGCAGGAAAAAACATCAAATGATTAAATTCCATTCACCTAGGCCGGTTACTAATTCAATGCCTCGCTGAAATATTTCAGAGTTTTATACTTTAGGTTTCATCCAACCCCCTGTTCACAGTATAATTTGAACACAACTGCTTTCCTGGAGGGTGATAAACTCTGAAACTTTGTTAAGAATGCTCTGACAATTTACTGTTAAAATTTTTACATTGGAAGTGTGTGTACTTTGCACACAAATCTGATTTGCTCTACCTGTACTGACTGGTAGGTGTTCATGAAAGAAGCTCAAACTACAGCCAAGCCTATAAAGTCCCCATGCACTCTCCACAAGTACACTGCCACATTAATAGCCATTTCCTCTGTGTGTTGCATCCCTTATCTGTCAAAGGGAGTTCTGCAACTCTCCATCCCACAATGTATGTTCAGAAATCTGCAGCCAAGACTGTCAAAACACTCATGGAGAGATGAGACCCTCTTGCCTGCTCCAAACCAAAGGTCTCCCATCAATTCTAGATATGATACTGCAAATTGTAAGCTCTGTTTGTACCCACAAGTGAAGCCAGCATTCTTCACAACTTCCACCAGCCAGCCACAAGAACTGAGGATGGCCTCAGAACCCAAGTGACGTGTCGCTTTTGCTGACATCAGCCAATACTTGAAGACAACTGCAATCTGCACCTTTGACAGTTGTAGGCAGAGCATCCTCCTCATCTCTGATTAAGCCACACCCAGCAGACATACCAATCACATAGTGGACTTCTTTCCAGCCCTGGACACTATAAGGCACTCCATACTGCACCTAACATTGAGGCTCCTCGTAACTAGCCAACCTTTCCCCATTTGCTGCTCAGTCCCTGCTGAAGGATTGGCCACGTGTCCACTTCCTGAATGAATAGATGAGGCCTGACGGCCAGTCCCCTCATTGACTCTCCACTTTAAGCGACTCAAATGAGTTATTACCTGTCACTCACTAGTTGACAAGGGCAGTTCCCTGCATCAGGTACACTTTAAGGTGTAGCGACAGCAGAGCCCGTAGGCAAAACAAATGGCACCTGAAGTATCCCAAGCAACATGAGAGTTCCTCCACTGCCACTACACCACATGGCAGCAGCCTGCAGACAGCTGACCGCTGCCAACAATGTCTTCAGCTGTTTTCAAACTGTGGCCAACTCCTCCTGCATCTGCACACTGTGTGCACACTCCCCATCTGTCCTAATACTAAAATTTGAACGAAAACAACATAATAAAAATGATGAAAACAACATAATAAAAATGATGAAAACAAACCTTTTTGTCTTTTAGACAAGGATTTGTGACTCCACGATGGCAAACAACCTACTCTCCCAGTTGTTAAGGAATGGAGGATGGTGCCTGACTGAGCTCTTTACGATAGTCGTCGGCTGTTCAGACCAAAACAAATGACAGCGGCAATACAGGCAGCCTAAATCTACAGCACACAAAACTATAATGCAAGACTATGCCTCTTAAATGCACAAACACCTAAAGAATTTAAGAAATTAACTACAAAATTTTGTACACACAAACTTCTACTATGAAGCAAGTAATATAATGCACAAACAAACTGTTCTCCTGTTGATTCCCTGAAAAACTGGCACATGACAGCCAAAAATTCCTGTTCGTTTCACAAGCTTGTGTCTCATGCATCTCACAGATGTGAACAGGCCACTGTAAACCATTATAAGCACTGTTCAGTATGTTATGTAGGCATTATGACAACCAATCAACTAGCTGAGCAATCAGACGGATGGCAACTGACAAACTACAGTTAAGTTACTGTTTATATGCTGCTTAGTCCACAAACAGCTTTGTTTTGTAACTTTTGGGATTGGATCTTCACCTGTCAACCAAAGCTGTCTGAACTGCGTAGGATGGAACAGTACCTCAGTGCTGAACAGTCATTTTCCTATTTTTATCGTGTTCAACTATGCTACCCCAGACCCTCCTTTTTATGTTTGGCATCTGTTCCTATTTTGTATCATCGTCATAACCAATTGTTTTTAGTCTATTTGGACAGTTCTGTCTTTTCTACCTGTTTCACAGCAGTCCCAGTAATTACAGGCTCTGCAGCAATTATATTTTAGGCAACGTATGGTATACCCTCATTTTTCTCACTGCTAAAATAAACAACCACCCTCTTCTGTACATTGTTACCTCTTCGGACAATAGTATGTAAAACATACCCACATACAGGGTGTTTCAATAAGAATGACCTGATTTCCGAACTCCATATTTACTGATAAAAGCATACTACAAACTCACAAAATCTTAAAAGTTTTAGTTATGTTATTACAAATGCTCTGTGTGTCCACCACCAGCAGCACAAATAATATAGCTAAATTTATCAAACTTTACACAATGTATCTGCTTTTACAGACGCCACGATGCCTGCTGTTCTGTTCTTCACTTCTTCTCAACACAAGGTAAAGGGGAGATGAACACAATTTCCTTCACACATTCCCACAAGGGGGGGGGGGGGGGGGGGGGGGGGGGGGGGAATCACAAGGGGTCATGTCTGACAATCTTGGAGACCAAGAATGCAAGACAGAGCATCATCCAGCATTGGGTAAGAGTGTCATTGAGAAATTCACATGCCGGTGCAGTAGTGTTCCACCCTTTTGGAACATGAAGTCATCAGAGTCCTGCTGAAGCCAATTCTGCAGCACTTGAAGGTAGCATATTCCAGCCACTGTGTTTTCCTCAAAAAAGAATGGAGCATTCATTTTTTCACGAGAAATGACACAAAAATGTTCATTTTGGGTTAATCTCTATCGTGCTCAATAATGTCATGAGGGTTCTGGAAGCCGATATGCGTACGTTATTTCGGTTTACTTTACTGCTAACATTAAATGTTGCCTCATCACTGAAAAGCAATCAGAGTGCAAATATATCTTCTTCCATGTCCTTTAGCAGAGTATTGCTGAAGTCAACTTGTTTCCTTTTATCACCAACCTAAAGAGCTTGCACTAATTTTAGTCTGTATGGTTTATACACCAAACGACACCTTAACACTTGCCGGACAGTCTTACCAGTTCTCTGCTTGTGTGGCAAGTAGACTTCCATGGGCTCTGTTCAAACATTTGTCAAATTCTTTCCACAATGTCATCAGTATGGCAAGATTGATCTGCACTCTTATATTTGCATAAGCATCCTGTCTCAAACTGGCGATACCAATGATGAATTTTTTCGGTGCTGACAGATCAATGCCAAAATGCCGACAAAGAATTCTGGACTGAAATCACTGACTGACTCGATCTTTGTAAACTGCAGCACACAAAACACCTTCTGTTGAGCAGACACCATCTTACTCTGACTGACTACAAAGTGAGAAGACGCAATGACTGACATCTCACTGTGTTTTTTTAACTTTAGGCCACTCCAACCCAAACATCACATATTTAAATGGGAACACCTATGTTATTCTATTATCTTTGTTGGAAGTTTGAAGTGGAAATAGTGCATTAAAATGAATTTTATGCTGCAGATGCCAGGCATACTTTATGGCAAATTAATATGTAGACTGGAGAGTCAAGCAAATTGTTTGAGAAAGTTGATGATCTAATTATCCTCCGCAACCAACATGTGGCTGGGGGGAAAAAAGTGGCAAGTGGAACACTGCAAATATGAGCTAAAAATTGCTCTTACCTGACAGGTCTGCCTTGTTGGTTTTTCAAATTGTTCCTCTTGATCACCAATCCGCTTGGATTCAGCATCCTTGTAAGATCGGAAGAAAACTGACCTGAAAGATTTTGATATATCAATTATATCAATTGACTTTAAATTCTTGTTTCTATAATTATGCACTGTTAGATACCAGCCAACCCTCTCCTCAAGAATGAGTAGTCAATGTCAAGAGAGTGAGAAGTGCATGCCTACACCCTCAAATGAAGATCAATGTAGATTGTAACCATACTAACACCACAAAGGAAACAACATGCAAAGCAGAATATTTGTGTTTCAATTATATTTTTCATTTTAGAGGTAGCCTGTATATGAATAAAACAAAAGTTGAACAAGACAATTTCTTACTATAATTAATGAAGCCAAATTAGGCTTTTGCTGAGCAGTAAATATGCACAAGCTTGAAACAACTTTACTTGATGTTGGGCATCACAAATAAGCATTAAATGTGTTTGTGACAATTTCTGGCTTATGCTAAACTTTCAAGGGCCAAAAAACAATGAAATTTTTGGACTCTGTTTTCTGCTTTTAACTCTGAAACGATACATCCTACAGAAAATTTCCAAAACACCAGAATGAAGGAGCATAAAATTTTGTGTAAAATGACTTACTGAAGAATTACAATTGACAGCCATTTCACCACTATCAGCAATTTATACCAAATTAGCAGAAAGGTGAATTACGCTCACATGTCAACACCTGTAACTCGAATACAGCTACTCCACAAGGGAAATGTCAGGCATGAAAGTTATAGAGCATCAATTTCTACTTAAAAAGAGTTCAAATATTACAATCCACTCTCTTCTTCGGAAAGATAAAAATAAAAATGTGAATAATTCATAGTGCTAAAGAAGAAACGTGGACGAAATTGTGGACATGTCGAGTTCTGTGAACATTTGTAATTTCTATCTTTTCTCCCCCCATTAAATGATGTTAATGGGGAATTTCAATTACATATTATTCATATGAAAGTAATTCTGACATAGGTAATACTAGTCACAAAGGAGATAAGCAGAACAAGCACTAGCTTTCACAAATTAGTTTTCATCCTATGAATTAGATAGATAGCGTATTTTAATGATATCAGCAGCACACCTACAGCTAAACCAAGATGCCACAGCTGTACAATAAACTGACTAATATTAAGGTAAGTTCAAAAGTGTATACTTAAAGAAACAAATAATTAAAAATGAAAAAGATTACTTTCATTTGCACCACGGACGTGGGAGATAAGGAAGGCTCTCACTGGCTTGCTGGTGGACTTTTATTTCATTAAAGCGCTCTCTCGTGACGCCCCCCCCCCCCCCCCCTCCACACACACACCACAAATTCTTTAATCACCAAGCCATAAAGCACTTATCACCTTAATCCATACTTCACTAATCATGCAGACCAAATATGGACTTATAAATCCTGGTCTCAGTCAGAAACATTCTGATTGCAAGATCAGACAATCAACCAAACATGATAAGTCTTCTAATGAATAGAGATTAAAAAATACCTGGCACATGAAGTAATGCAACAAAACTTTTAATTTACATAAAATGTTAGTTTCTTATGGTACCTTTTTTCAGTTGTTATGAGACACTTTCCTTATTGCTTCACTTACACTCACTCTTAGCTCTTCTAAACAGCTGGTTCAAGTTAAAATCACTAACTTTGAATGAAATAATCTCAGTTTTCATTCTACTCAGAAAATAATGAGAAAATCTGCATGTGACAGCAATGTTTTTACATTGTGTAATGTATTAATATTGTAGTTTTCTTATTTTTACGGATGCAACTTTGGCAATTTAGGTTATGTGCAGATTTTTTTGAAGAATTCGGTAGGTAGGGTTTGAGGGGGAACAGTGACACCAACTTGGCCGAGAACTAGGAAAAATGTGGGGTGGGGAGTGGTAAGCACGCAGAAAATTTCGTATCATACTGCCACCCATGGGAGCATATACTACACACCTCGGCTTCTTATTAACATCCACAATGTTCAACCCTCGAGTGGGCGGGCTGTTTTTCATAACACGAGCAGGTGCGTGGTGCACTTTGTACACATGAAAAGAATAGGTTTCCTTATGTCACCAAGGTAAGTCACATATGATCAAAATCACAGTTTAATCTTAGTTCATGTAAACAAGGAGAAAATAAACTTACATAATATGAACTAAACTACTGTTTTATTAAACAATAATGAAATAAATTCTCACTATAACTCTCTGTTCCCAAGGACAGGTGTTAAAGAGACAGTAATACGCATTTGAAGCATTAAGCAATGCAGCTGCATCAGATCTCGGTCAGCTGCTTATTTGATCACTAATTATCTTGTAGACAACTGCCCTAATGTGGGATTATGTTGCTAGTTCGTAACTGGGGTAATTTTTTTGAATTTATTGTATATTTTTTCTCGCCTAGCTCACTTTGTATTTTATATTACTGCTGCTCACTTGGGCATACGACAACACAATTTATCGCTGTGTTACCTGAAGCAATACTGAAGGAATAGGTATAGGTTTACAATTGTGAAGCAAAAATGGGACTGCACAAAATCTTTTTACTTTTGGTTGGTGTACTTTATACACAGGCGTGCCCACTCGAGGCTAAAAAATGCAGTTTGCCTGACTAAATTCATAGTCAGAAATTGAATCGATTAAAACTAGACAAATATTCAGCAATAGTACACATTTCCGCAGGGACTGGTTAAAGTAGTCAGGAATCAGCAAACACAAGGGGTTATGTTAGCTGCTGATTCAACACAGCCAATGAGCGAGCAGCAGGTAGACAACATGTCTGAAACCAACAAATGAAGGCATACAGTCACATTTTCAGATCAATACAGATGAGGAATCCACTATGAAAAACCAGCTTGTTCTCATGTCTCACTGAAATTAAAACCCCTGAAGTTGCGCATCTTTTTTTGACCCTCATTGATTAGGTGAAAATAATTTCAAATAATGATACTGATGATAATGGTAAAGGAAGTGATGTAAAAAATTAATGTAAATCAATTCTTTTTGTTTACTCAAACAACGGAAAATCCAGGATGGAATGTAACAATATTCCGAGAAGGACAGTTGCCACCCACCATACAGTCGAGATACTGAGTCACAGACAGGCAAAACAAAAAGCTTTAAAGTGTGAAAATCTGTTTGTTGTGCCTATGTGCGACTCAGCATCTCCGCTATAAGGTGAGTGGCAAGCTTCCTTCCAGAATTCTTTTTGTTCATTTTATTTCTCTTTGTACGAGGGCAGTTCAATAAGTAATGCAACACATTTTTTTTCTCTGCCAATTTTGGTTGAAAAAACCGGAAATTTCTTGTGGAATATTTTCAAACATTCTCGCTTCGTCTCGTATAGTTTCATTGACTTCCGACAGGTGGCAGCGCTGTACGGAGCTGTTAAAATGGCGTCTGTAACGGATGTGCGTTGCAAACAACGGGCAGTGATCGAGTTTCTTTTGGCGGATAACCAGGGCATCTCAGATATTCATAGGCGCTTGCAGAATGTCTACGGTGATCTGGCAGTGGACGAAAGCACGGCGAGTCGTTGGGCAAAGCGCGTGTCATTATCGCCGCAAGGTCAAGCAAGACTGTCTGATCTCCCGCGTGCGGGCCGGCCGTGCACAGCTGTGACTCCTGCAATGGCGGAGCGTGCGAACACACTCGTTCGAGATGATCGACGGATCACCATCAAACAACTCAGTGCTCAACTTGACATCTCTGTTGGTAGTGCTGTCACAATTGCTCACCAGTTGGGATATTCAAAGGTTTGTTCCCGCTGGGTCCCTCGTTGTCTAACCGAACACCATAAAGAGCAAAGGAGAACCATCTGTGCGGAATTGCTTGCTCGTTATGTGGCTGAGGGTGACAATTTCTTGTCAAAGATTGTTACAGGCGATGAAACATGGGTTCATCACTTCGAACCTGAAACAAAACGGCTATCAATGGAGTGGCGCCACACCCACTCCCCTACCAAGAAAAAGTTTAAAGCCATACCCTCAGCCGGTAAAGTCATGGTTACAGTCTTCTGGGACGCTGAAGGGGTTATTCTGTTCGATGTCCTTCCCCATGGTCAAACGATCAACTCTGAAGTGTATTGTGCTACTCTTCAGAAACTGAAGAAACGACTTCAGCGTGTTCGTAGGCACAAAAATCTGAACGAACTTCTCCTTCTTCACGACAACGCAAGACCTCACACAAGTCTTCGCACCAGAGAGGAGCTCACAAAACTTCAGTGGACTGTTCTTCCTCATGCACCCTACAGCCCCGATCTCGCACTGTCGGATTTCCATATGTTTAGCCCAGTGAAGGACGCAATCCGTGGGAGGCACTACGCGGATGATGAAGAAGTTATTGATGCAGTACGACGTTGGCTCTGACATCGACCAGTGGAATGGTACCGTGCAGGCATACAGGCCCTCATTTCAAGGTGGCATAAGGCCGTAGCATTGAATGGAGATTATGTTGAAAAGTAGTGTTGTGTAGCTAAAAGATTGGGGAATAACCTGGTGTATTTCAATGCTGAATAAAACAACCCCTGTTTCAGAAAAAAAATGTGTTGCATTACTTATTGAACTGCCCTCGTATTATCAAAAATTAGATATTCGATACAAAGCATAAGTTTAAAATAGGAATAAAGATAACTTTTTTTGGGCAGATACTTTATATCAAGGAAATGTTTTTAATTGTGATTCAAAAGAGGGGTGTCCATAGTCTGGGTTTTTTAAACTCAGGTAAATACGGTAAATTTTAAGCCGATGGAGGTTTATAGAAGTCTGTTCCCTCAATTCCAGCAGGTAAGAGTAGGCAGCTGAATTCATGAAAAGGATGAAGATTTAAAGTTAAATGTCTCATCAATGAGTCTCTGGAGAATGAGCACAGGTTTAGTTAGGGAACGATCTATGCCCTTCTCGAAGGTCCAGGAGACATCTTGATTAGTTTAGAAAAACCACAGGAAGCATGAAGCACAATGACTGGACAGAATTTTGATATTCACTTCTCTCAATTTCTAGTCCTGCGTGCTAACCTGTGTCCCACCTTGCTCTGTCAGGTGAACTAAACATGACTTCCTAGCACAAAACTGAATCACTGGCAATAAAACTGGTCCCATATGCATACAAGAAGGAAAATTACAGTCAATTTCATATGAGGAATTACCCACGAGTGTCATTTATTGGATACTTACAGAGTATATGTAGAAATGAATGTTTAAATCACATTTAAAAAACTGATTTTTTGTCACTTTGTTACTTTAGATGAGTCACGGGTCAAACCCTTCACACCATAAATAAAACAGCCATCAAATGATTAGGTGAAACCTGGTGAGACTTTACAAAAAAAGGCAGAGTTAATCTCATCTGGCAGAAAGGATGGACAGTATACACGGAGGTGATAAAAGTCATGGGATACCTAATAATATCATGTCAGGCCACCTTTTTTCCTAGCGTAGTGCACCGACTTGACATGGCGTGGACTCAACAAGTCTTTGCAAGTCTCCTGCAGAAATATTGAGCCATGCTGCCTCTATAGCCCTCCATAATTGTTGCCGGTGCAGGATTTTATACACAAACTGACCTCTCAATTCTGTCTCACAAATGTTCAATTGGATACATGATGGGTGATCTTGATGGACAAACCATTTGCTTGAAAATGCCTGAATGTTCTTCAAACCAGTCACGAGCAACTGTGGTCCACTGAGACACACACATTGTTTGGAAACGTAAAGTCCATGAATGGCTCCAAATGGTCTCCAAGCAGCCAAACATAACCACTTCCAATCAATGATCAGTTCAGTTGGACCAGAGGACCAAGTCCATTCCATGTAAAAACAGCGCACACCATTAATGGAGCCACGATCAGCTTGCACAGTGCCTTGTTGACAACTAGGGTCCATGGCTTCGCGGGGTCTGCACAATACTCTAACCCTACCATCAGTTTTCACCAACTGAAAGTCTGACTCATCTGACCAAGCCACAGTTTTCCAGTCATCTAGGGTCCAACCGATACGGTCACGAGCCCAGGAGTTGTGCTGCAGTTAATGTTGTGCTGTTAGCAAAGGCACTCACATTAGCTGTCCAATGCTATAGCTCATTTATGACAAATTTCGCTGCACTATTCTGATGGACACATTTGCCGTATGTCGCACACCGATTACTGTGGTTAGTTCATGCAGCGTTACTTGTCTGTTAGTGCTGATAACTATGCACAAACGCCACTGTTCTCTACCATTATTGAAGACAATCGGCCATTGCATTATCTGTGGTGAATGGTAGTGCCTGAAATTTTGTATTAACACTATCGATCTCTGAATACTCAATTCCCTAACAATGGCTGAAACGGAATGTCCCGTGCATCTAGCTCGAGCTACCATTCTGTGTTCAAAGTCTGTTAATTCCTGTTGTGTGGCCATAATCACATCGGAAATCTTTTCACATGAATTACCCGAGTAGAAACGACAGCTCTGCCAATGCACTGCCTTGTGTATGCGATACTACTGCAATCCGCATGTGCATATTGCTATCCCACGACTTGTCACCTCAGTGTATTCTGGGGTGCAAAATTCGTTATTCTTATTGGTTACTTTACAAATTGCAAAACAGTAGAGAGTAAATACTGTGGAGTACTTCAGGACCAAATGGATTAAAAAATATGACAACAGGCCTGGATTCCCACAAGGGGGGAAGTGGGGGGGGGGGATCTAGTTTTTTCATGACAGTGCCTGTTTCTAGAAACACACTGACGTTTGGAAAACTCCACCTTCACCAGATCTGGCACCCTCTGGCTCTGGTTTCCAAAAACTTCCACATCTGAGGAAATATGCAGCTAGCACACACTGAGTAAAATGAAAAGTTTAGTGTGAATGGCACCATGTCAACTACAGGGCAGAATAACAGATGTCCCACGGAAATGACTGTGCCAAATATAAACTAAGCTAGATATTTCCTTATTGATAATGAGTAATCAGGTCTACATAGAAGTAAATTCATACTGCTGACCTAATGGTTTTATTTTCTAATGAAATGTTTTGACAGAGCACTTTTCTACAATCATGGCATTCAAGTATGAAGAAACAAACTGACATCTGCTATTAGGCATGATTTTATTACCACTGAACTGTGCATTTTGAGAGTAAAGCCCCATATCTTCAGGCAGTACTTCGTTTTACATATTATTTACAGAAACTGTGTTAATATATATCTGAATATTCCCCCCCCCCCCCCCCCCCCCCCCTACACTGCCACTCTTATGTCAGAAGGTAAGTCTCGTTTCCAATACTCTAACAAATTAAATTTTCCTTTAAAGTTCTAATTATTTCAGCTGCTAAGTTTTAAAACACACTTTGCAAAAATTTTAACTTGTAAACTTCTGTGTTTTATTTGCTTTTTAGTTTAATCCACATTTATAAATGAAGAGCATCATTTCAAATCATACTAAGTTCAAAAAACAAATTTTACAGGAAGAGCAAAAAAACTGATTACTCCTGAGCTGGAAAATTTTTCACAAATTGTAAAATTTGAAGTTGCTGTGTTAGAGGGTTACTTCCAAAAACAGGAAAAAGTGAGAGCAATTTGCATTTGTGTTCTTCACATTTAGGGAAAATGTGTTTACTTAATATGCTTTGAGCCAATGATTTATAAAATATACAAATAAAAATGCTCACTGAAGTAAATACATAAGTAACAAATTATTTTTGATATTATAGAACTTTGTCTTTTAATAAGGAATTGAATTTTCCACAATACACATTCTAATGTACAGAGTGTTCATAACATCCTCCTTGCTGTCAAGTGACTAATAGGATTTATATCAAACTAACATTATATTTATATAATAGAGGGAAACATTCCACGCAGGAAAAATATATCTATAAACAAAGATGATGTGACTTACCATACGAAAGTGCTGGCAGGTCGATAGATACACAAACAAACACAATCATACACACAAAATTCTAGCTTTCGCAACCAACGGTTGCTTCGTCAGGAAAGAGGGAAGGAGAGGGAAAGACGAAAGGATGTGGGTTTTAAGGGAGAGGGTAAGGAGTCATTCCAACCCCGGGAGCGGAAAGACTTACCTTAGGGGGGGAAAAAAGGACGGGTATACACTCGCGCGCGCGCACACACACACACACACACACACACACACACACACACACACACACAGAGACACAAGCAGACATTATATTTAAAATCATGTTAATACACAAAAAATATCCCATTAACCATTTTTATGTACAATTCACATTATCTTTCTGCTATAATTCTGTAATGATATACTCTATTGGTTAAATGCTTGGTTGTGTTCAACTGTTAATTCAAACTCTAAATCGTGTCCCCCCCCCCCCCCCAAGGAACCCCAAGTTGACACACCAACTTCTTCCTCATTGGCACCCACTGGCAGTTACAAACCATGTTTGCATAGAAACGTATATCTTCTATAGCTCTCCAATCATCCACAACACTTTTATGCAGCAAATTATTCACATTAGTCTTCTATACTTCAATCACTTTACTGTATGGCAATGTAAGTTGATGAGCATGTTTGGTTTTCTTTTCCCTCTTTCGGCTTCCTCTTTAATCACCACCTACAGCAAGTTCTTCCCCCATAAATGAAAAAGTGGTTCCCTTACACACAATTCCCAAGGAAAAGATAACTCATTATTGGACATTTAGCACTGTTGAGAAAAGTGGCCTATTTTCAGTACAACAATTGGAGCAAAGTAATTAATGAGCTTCATATAGTGTTAACATTGCACACAACACAATTTGAAACAGCTGGTTTTCAGTTGCTACTTACACTGTTAGAGAATATGGATTGTGACAATCGGATTTCACATTATGAAAGATTCCTTCAGTAACTATATGAAAATATATCATGGCAGACACAACACGATTTGAAATGATGCTCCTCATTTGGCCATTTTAAGTCGGTATTTGTACTTTAAAAATTATGTAGATAAATTAAGCAGATTCTACCTGAAGAAGCCACGCTCCACAGCTGAAGCATTCATGATGACACTGTCTTCTTGGTTGTAACCTGTGTAGCACAAGATGGCTACAACTGAATTAATACCAGCTGGAAGTTCTCTGAATCTTAGATATTCCATAGAACGTGTTGTAACCAGTGGCTTATGAGGATAATACAGCACATGAGCCAGGGTGTCCATTCTTACGTGGAAATTTGTAATGTAAACACCCATAGCTTGTTTACCCATAGCACTCTGCAACAAAACATCCCAAGATAATACAGTAAACATAAAACTTAGAAAAAATCAGGGATAACATATGCAGCATTTTACTTATCAAATAAGCAAGATCAAAGATTTTTTTATATACTGAAGACAACACTGAAGAGACTACTGAAAAATAATATCTAAAAATAAAATTTCAGAAATATTCTCCATACACATTGTCAATGTCAGTAAAACTTTCCTGCATATCCATTTCAGTTGCAATCTAACAAAGATGGATGGGAATGGCATTTGTGAACATTAGATCAGAGCAACAAACTTCTCCACATTCCACCAGCTTGCATGAAAGGCTGCACAGAAGTTCAAGATATGAATTGTATTTAGTGAAAAATTTATGCTACTACCTTTTCTTTAATTGCTTCTTAAATTCTGGTGCTGAAAGCTTCTTCCACAGACAGGTTTCAGTTCAGATCCCTATAGGTCAAGCACAAATGCACCAGCGAGCTAGTGGCATCTGCTACTGAGTGAGTTTCATACACAATAACAGTTATACAAAGTTACAGATAGATATTTTCTAAAAACACAATATGTGCACATATGGCTGCACCAGTACTTCTGACACATACTGCTTTACAATTCTCTCCGACCTATATTTAAACACTGTATTAGCTAATGCAAACACTGCCTCCAATAAAAAGCACACGATCCCAAACTGGTAATGCAAGTAAAAAGTTAATTTTTGCAGTAATTCGGTGCACTCCATGTTACAGGTTCAAAAATATGCAACAAATTTGGTTTTAATGCTAGAGGGATTTCCTTTTAATTTAACAGATTCTCATTTCAGGTACTATCAGAACGTACACTAATATAAATATGTGATTTTCTGACTTCCATTGACTCCTCTGAAAAAGTTGTACTGAATGTGCTTTTGTTACTTGTTATCTTCACTGTGTAGAGATACTGAGCCCTGGACATAAATAACTTTTTCACACAGCTATGGATTATGCACGAGAGGCTTTAACTGTCTTGAAAGAAAGTTACCCCCACTGAAGAGAGGGGATATATGTAGCTCTCTTAAGAGAGAGAGAGAGAGAGAGAGAGAGAGAGAGAGAGAGAGAGAGAGAGAGAGAGAGTTTAAGAAATATGTTGCTCAGCCCAAAGTGGTTAATAGTTACCAGGTGCAATCTGCTGCATTATCAGACCAATTCACCACCACCACCACCACCACCACCACCACCACCACCACCACCACACCACACCACCACCAGAGTTTTGTCAGGCCGTGACTAACAGCAAACTTTGTATATAAGAAACTACGAGGGTAATCCCAAAAGTAAGGCCTCCTGTTTTTTTATAAGTACATAGACCTGTTTATTTCTACAATGGTTTACATCAGTTTAAAGCTTGAACATTTAGCTATTTTTTGGCAATCACCATTTCTGCCAATGCATTTTTGTAAATGCTGTGGCAGTTTTCATATGCCCATGTCATACCAGCTCGCCACCATGCTGTTTAGAAAGTTGTGAACCTCTTCTTTCACCTCGTCGTCTGAGCTGAATCGCTTTCTGGCCAAATGTTCTTTTAACCTAGGGAACAGGTGATAGTCACTGGGCACCAAGACAGGGCTATAGGGTGGGTGGGTGATTATGTTCCACTGAAACTGTTGCAGGAGAGCAACGGTTTGCCGAGTGATGTGTGGGCAAGTGTTGTCATGGAGAATGTGTACGCCCTTGCTCAACATTTCTCTTCTCCGGTTCTGAATTGCCTGTTTGAGTTTTCTCAGAGTATCACAGTACCTGTCAGCGTTAATTGTGGTCCCAGCGATTCAGTTAACTTTCTAAACAGCATGGCGGCGAGTTGGTATGACATGGGCGTACAAAAACTGCCACAGCGTCTACAAAAATGCATCGACAGAAATGGTGATTATGTCGAAAAATAGCTAAATGTTCAAGCTGTAAACTGATGTAAACCATTGTAAAAAGAAACAGGTCTATGTACTTATAAAAAAATAGGAGGCCTTACTTTTGGGATTACCCTCATGCAAGACTTATCTAGAATCTAAAACGTGAGCAAAAAGTAATGGGAATTTGTTTTTTGCAAAGTGTCTTTTTGCCAACATGAATTCTCGCTTGCTTTGAAAGTTATCACACTCTGCCAGCACTTTTTCGAATCTTGGAAGGACTTCTGGAACTCACTTTTCATTATGGTATTCAGCTCCTTCGGCGATTCTGTTTTATCTCATCTATAGTGGCAAAACAACAACCTTCTTGATGGTTCTTTTCAGAAAGAAGTCCCAGAGGGCCATGTAAGGCAAATACAGTGGCTGAGTCAACATAACTGGTTTGTTTTTTTTGCCAAAAAATTACAAACAACCATTGAGGTGTGAGCAAGAGCATTATCATGATGCAGTTTCCAAGAGTAGTTCTGCCAAAATTCTCTTCAGATTTCTTCATGCAAATGGCACATAACTTCCAGGCAGTATTCCTTAGTGATTGTATGACCACAATGTAACAACCTCAATATGCACTATCCCATTGTAATCTAAGAAAACAGCAAGAACAACTTTTAAATGATCAAATTTGTCAATTTTTTTGGGTCCTAGCTCTTCAGGCAGTTTCCAATGGGACAATTGGGTCTTCATTCCAACCTCATACCCATATACACATGTATGAGGGCTATTCAGAAAGTAAGGAACATTTTGGCATTTAAACTAAGTACAAGAAATACATATTATTATATACATCTGAAAGAGCGACCGACTTAGTACTTTTCCACATAGTCACCAAACACACTGAGGCACTTATCACAGCGGTGGACAAGCTTCGAAAGACCTTCATCGTAAAATTCTGCTGCCTGACACTTCTGAGACATCAGCCAATGACTCACACTTGCCTGGAGTTCCGCGTTGTCATCAAAGCCTAGCTTTTGAGTGACAATTTCAAACAACAAAGTCTGTGAAACAATGTTCAGGCGTCCACTCTTCTCTTCATCATGAACACTGGTTCGGCCATTTTTAAACCGAATGCACCATTTCAGGATAGAACGTTCACTCATTACGTTGTTTCCGTACACTTTGTAAAGTTCACAATGAATTTCTATAGGTTTTAGGATTTTTACCAACAAAAACCTTATCACAGACCGCACCTCACAACTGGCAGGATTTTCGATTGCAGCGCACATTTCAAATTCGAATATTGGAGGGGGAAAAAAAAAAAAACAGGCGCACAGAGGCATTCCTGCTATCATGGATGGATGCCGACTGAGCTGCCAAGCACGCACATACCAAAATATACACGATTGGCGCGCGTTTATCGGCGTCAGACGGAAACCTTCCCTACTCTCTGAATAGTCCTCATATCACCACCTGTTATCAGCTTCTTTAGAAGTTCTGGGTCATTCTATACTTCACGGAGCAATTCCTGAGCGATCTCTCTGACATTGTTTTCAGTAGAAATTCAACAATTCTGGAACGAACTTTATTGCTACTTGTTTCATGCCCAAAATGTTCGAAAAAATTGCTTGGCATAAGCCAAAGAATATGCCAACATCATCAGCAACCTCTCCGATGGTGATTTCGCAACTTTCCAGAACCATTTTCTTCACTTTTTCCACATTATCGTTGCTTAATTGATGCGCCAGGGCACCCAGGGTGGTTGTCATCTTCAACACTACCTCTTTGAAACACTGGTATTAGTCAAACTCTTGTCTTACTCATATCTCTTCACCAAAAGCCACAGTCAACATTTAAAACACAGTGCTGTACTTTATTACATGTTTCAAGTAAAATTTAACACAAATTCTTTGATCCCTCTTTTTCCAACATAAAAATTCGCTGAGCACTCAAAAACACACGTAACCTTTTCGACTGTCAACAATACAATAAATATTCAAAACAGCTGATAATGCAAACATATGTGAGGAATACATGTACCAACACCACAAAAAATTTTGAAACTCTGATGTATAAAGCCCGCAAAATTAAAACATTCCTGTAACTTTTTTATCAAATCTCTTAAGTTCTGCTAGCCAATCAACAGACGACAAAAACATAAAAACCATTAAAATTAAGTGCGGGCCTTGGGCTGTTTCAACATAATCCAACAGCTGTAACACACTTGTACATGCTTCATATCCTCCTACGCGGAAACATGCAGCCTTCTGTGACAAGACAAACAACCAGTAACAGACTGACAGTGGCACTACGCTGATCACCACATAATCTTCTGATACAAAAGAAGCATTCCGATTAAAAATCATGTGCGAAAATGTGATATAGAGGTGATGTGGAAAATTTTACCGGCAAAAATCTATTCCAGAGACATGTTAGCACTGTGACCCAAAGTAGTTGATGGAACATTAGAAAATCATGGCAGAGTTGTGTATTGTGTTCTTTATACAGTTCATTGTATTGCAGTTTCCAAACTGGGATAAAAATTCTGTGGATGAAACAATCACAATGCTAAACATACCAGGTAGCCAACCTTAATTTTGTTTGTGCAATACAATATGCATAGTGTGTGCAGACAGTAATGTTATCTAGGGGTAGCATCTGATTAGTTATCAAAACATCCTCAGTCCCAGTTGGAACCACGCCACCACTTAAATTTTTTATTCAAAACTTTTAGCAATGGAGGCCAAGGGATTCCAGAATATGTCGCCCTCATTCTGCCAACGCCCTTGTCAAAGGGAACGAAGGAGCAGACAGAGCTTCAGGGCAATCTCTTGCTCTTGGGGCAGGAAACTGTCCCAAAAAGGCAGAAGAATCAGCAATTGTCAACAGCATGAGGCTGCAGAATGCAGAGGAAACCACTGCATTAAAGACACACTGTGTATCCACAGGACATATGGCCTGTAATGGAAAGAGTACCATGATGATCTCTCCACTGGCAAAAGTTTTGCAATAAATTTCAGCTAGTAGTTGTGAATACTCTGTTCAAGAATCACAAGAGGAAGAGGTATATTTGGAAAAGGCCAGGAGATATGGGAAGATTTCAGTTAGATTACATCATGGTCAGGCAGAGATTGCAAATCAGATACTGGATTGTAAGGCGCAGCCAGGAGCGGATATAGACTCAGATCACAATGTAGTAGTGATGAAGAGTAGGCTGATGTTTAAGAGAGAACTCACGAAAAATCAGTACACAATGAAGTACCCAGGAATGAAGAGAGACGCTTGAATTTCTGACGCTATGGATACTCTGATAAGGAACAGCTCCATAGGCAGTTCAACTGAAGAGGAATGGACATCTCTAAAATGGGCAATTACAGAAGTTGGAAAAGAAGACAGGTACAAAGAAGTTAACTGCGAAGAAACCATGGGTAACAGAAGATGAAAAAAGGAAGTACAAAAATGTTCAGGGGGAGTACAAATCACTTAGGAATGAGATAAATAGAAAGTGTAGGGAAGCTAAGTTGAAATGGTTGCATGAAAAAAAAAAAAAAAAAAAAAAAAAAAAAAAAAAACCATTGTCAGAAGGACTGACTCGGCATATAGGAAAGTCAAAACAACCTTCAATGAAATTAAAACCAAAGGTAGTAACATTAAGGGTGCAATGGCAACTCCACTGTTAAAAGCAGAAGAGAAAGTAGATAGGTGGAAAGAGTTCACTGAATGCCTTTATGAAGGAGAAGACTTGTTTGATGTGAAAAAAGGAAAAACAGGAGTCGATATAGAAGAAATGGGATCCAGTATCAGAATCAGAAATTAAAAGTTCTTTGGATGACTTAAGATCAAATAAGGTAGTAGGGATTGATAACATTTCAGCAGGATTTCTAAAATCATTGGGGAAATTGGCAACAAAATGACTTAGGAAAATATCATCCGCACAATTCCGAAGACTGCAAGAGCTGTTAACTGCAAAAATTATCACACAATCAGCTTAACAGCTCACACATACAAGTTGCTGACAAAAATAATACAGACACGATGGAAAAGAAAATTGAACATATGTTAGATGATGATCAGTTTGGCTTTAGGAAAGGTAAAGGCACCAGAGTGTCAGTTCTGACATTGCAGTTGATAATGGAAGCAAGACAAAAGACAAGTTGAGACACATTCATAGGATTTGTCAACCTGGAGAAATCATTTGCTAATGTCAAATGGGGCAACATGTTCAAAATTCTGAGAAACATAGAGGTAAGGTATAGGGAGATATGGGTAATATACAACATGTACAAGAATCAACATTAAGAGTGGAACATCAAGAACGAAGTGTTCAGATTAAAAAGTGTGCAAGACAGGGATGTGGTCTTTCACCCCTACTGTTCAGTCTATACATCAAAGAAGCAATGATTGAAACAAAAAATGTTCAAGAGTGAAATTAAAATTCAAGGTGAAAGAATATCAATGATAAGATTTTCTGATGACATTTTTGTCCTATGTGAAAGTGAAGCAGAATTACAGGATCTGCTGAATGGAATGAACAGTGAGTACAGAATAGGGATTGAGAGTAAATCAAAGAAAAACGAAAGTAACAAAAAGTAGCAGGATTGATGGTCATGAATCCGATGAAGTTAAGTAATTCTGTTGCTACCTAAGCAGCAAAATAATGTGTAATGGACAGAGCACGGATGCCATAAAAAGCAGACTAACACTGGCAAAAAGGGCATTCCTGGCCAAGAGAAGTCTATTGATATCAAACATAGGCCTTAATTTCAGGAAGAAACTTCTGAGAATTTATGTTTGGAGCACAGTATTGTATGGCAGTGAAGCATGGACTTGGGGAAAACCGCAGAAGAGAATCAAAGGACTTGAGATTTGCCACAGACAAATGCTGAAAATTTGGTGGGTTGAAAATATAAGGAATGAGGTGGTTCTCCACATAATCAGAGAGGAAAGGAATATATGGGAAACACCGCAAGAAGAAGGGACAGGCTAACAAGACTTCTGTTGCAGCATCGGGGAATAACTTCCATGGTACTACACAGAGAGCTGTAGAGAGTAAAAACTGTAGAGGAAGACAGAGATTGGAATACATTCAGCAAATAATAGAAGTGCTACTTCGAGAGGATGCAGTTAGCACAGGAAAGGAATTCGCGGTCGGCCACATCAAACCAGTCAGAATACCGATGACTAAAAAGAAAAATCACAGTAAGAGTTGGCACTGAGGGTTACAGCGCACTCTGTAGAGGCTACCAGCTATCATCTTATCTGTCCCCAAACACAATACACAGCAGATTTCAAATGGTAACACTAGTCTGTTTTGTTTTGGGTTCGAAACAACAAGTTCCACTTTCTGAGGAGTTTTTCTGCTTTTGGCTTCTTATGTAACACTTGCATCTCACCCCAAATCATTTGAGTACCTTTTTACAACACTGCACCAAAAGCAGGAACACACTTCCGTTTCATATCTTTGTATGGTCTTCTATTTACAAATGCAGGGTCCCACAGGCACACAACTTACACAACTTAAAGAAGTTCATTCTGTAGAACAATATCACAGAAATTTTTATTCATATTTAAGTGAGTTTCATCCTTTAAGATCATATTACACATAGAGATATTAACAGTGGTATTCATTCCTCATTGTGTGGTTCTCTTCTTGCCCATCCATGTCATTACATCATATATAATTATGACTTTAAACATGCAAGTGGCCGATAAAAGTGTTTGTGGAGGACAATATCATGCTGGTTCTCAAGAACAAATTAATAAACCGCTCAAAAAAGTTTTGTAATGCCTTCATAAGTATCCTAGTTTGTAGAGCATTGCATCAGCATGGCAACCCGTGTGACCAACACTTATTCTCCATCATTCACTTTGTACTAATCATGGAAGTGCGTGGCTGACAGTTTCCGCAAAGGAACAATATGGCCTACTATATATACTAAAATAAGTGATACTAAATATAATACAAAGTCTTGCACAGTAATATTTTAAGTGTTAACATTAATTTGTATGCTTTACTGATATTTCGCATCTCAGCACATATTTTGCAAATTTATAACAACCTGTAAATTAAATTTATTCCTTTTACTAACCTGGTAAGTGTTCCTAGGGCTCTGGTTGTGGTCAGGGAATGGGATGATGGAAGCACATACACCAAGAATCATTGCCGGATGGATTTCACAATGCGTGTGTGTTGAACAATAGGCATACGATTTGTCATGACGCAAGTCATCTAGTGACATTGCAATCATAACAGTTTCTTCTTCAAGTGTATCAATGTATTCAACCACACCCTCAGCAACAAGCATCTGCCACCTAATTACAGTAAAAACAGCATTTAAAACAATCTTTCACATATAATATCTAATACTTTTAATAAACTTTCATACCAAGCAATTACAAACAGTAAAAAATATATTTGCAAAGGGGTAAAATAGTGTAAGTATTGAAAATATATATTGTGTGTGTGTGTGTGTGTGTGAGTGGTGAGTGAGTGGTGAGAGAGAGAGAGAGAGAGAGAGAGAGAGAGAGAGAGAACCTTGCCCTATTCCACTAATACATGGAGTGGGGGGAACACTGTCTGCCTGCCTGCCTCCACATATGTCTTAACAACTTAAATGATGGGAAATCAATGTGGACTCTAAACGCTTAATGCCATCCAGGCTGTGCGAGTACATATCTTTAGCTCTAATCTTGCACAGCTTTTAGAATAAAACAAAGGAGCATCTGTGCAAAATTTCGTTCAGATTGGAGATTATCAGGTTGGAGACGATCAGGTTGGAACCACTGAGGAACCTGAAGAGGAATGGCCTCGTACACAGGAGAGGGACATAAATGGTCACAGGTCTGTTTGAAACACACTATACAAATGCTGAAAAATCTGAACTAGCATATGCTTTTAGACAGATGTCAACTGTCCTGGGTAGCTTAGTTACAATGTCACAAGAAATGTTTAACCCTTCACGCCTCAGCTGTAGTGTCGCAGAATGTTACTATCTTTGTTGCTAATGTAAAGTGATGGGATAGGAGATAATAATGTTGCCTAGTTGTTCTTCCATGAAACTTGTCACAGTTTCCTTTGTCAGTGGCCACTTGAACGTGACATGGATCTATACTATTACCATTTCGTTCGTGCTAGTGGTCTCAGAAACTGCAGCTGGGACTTTGCATTATGGATTCCGTAGCCAGGTCTTCATCTACTGTTTGTGTTACAGACCATGACTTTCAGGATACTGTTTTAAAATGGTCTGAAGATGGTTTAGTACATAATGTTGAATCAGATGGTGACAACAAAAGTAAATGTGAACAAAATTCAGAATAGAAACTGTGTGAAAGTGAAGACAAACTTGTTCTGTCACTGTGAATTTCTTGAATGAAACATGTGAGCAAAGTGATGAAGATGGAAGTGTAGAAACTTAATCTTTAGCTGAAGGTTCTGCAAGAAATATATTTGGTCAAAACAAATATTGCAGGTCGTCAAAGCTCCATCAAACGATGGTCAATGTCATTATTTTTCTGCATGTTGTACATAAGTTGGGTGAATGGGTTTGTCCTTCATAATTCCCACGAACAGAATACTTAGGTGAGCTGCTTTAATTTTCTGAAGAAGCTTGCAAACTCATTGGCGACACCACAGATAAAAAGTGAGTGAACAACTAACTATCATATCCCCCTAAACTTCACGCATCCAGTAACTGTGTTTTGAATGTAGCAGAACGAAGTGCAGGAGTTGTTGCAGCATGATTGGAAAAATGCAAAACATGCTCCATCTGTGACTTAAAAATAAGAGAAAGGTGCATTATATTTGCCATTGTTGCAAGAACCAAACCCAACTAAACCTCTACAAAAATTTCCAGCGAATGCAAAGAAAACCTGAGAACATAATTAAAAGCCTATAAAGTACTACAGCAATTTTAATTTTTTAAAAATGTTTTATGGGAGTTTATATTTTTATTGTTACATATATAACAAAAAAATATAAACTCGCACGGGGTCCCGGGTTAGATTTCCGGCAGTGTCAGGGTTTTTCCTGCCTCGATATGACTGGGTGGTGGTGTGTCGTCATCATCATCATCATCATCATCATCATATAACAAACAATAAAAAAGTAAAATTTAGAGTGCAAGGTATTTGAGTTTTCACAGCATCACCATTGTCATGTTCATTTTGTGCAATTTTCTGTTTGAATGTTTTTTATGTAAAAATAAACTTTAAAATTTATTTGAATATATTTTTGTTTGGTATTAATGTAAACTTTTACACAAACAACTGAACTGTTTCACTGAAATTGGTGACTGCAATTTTTATTGTTATTTAACAACAGTGGTCTGACCTGGGATATACCGACAAAAAAATTACCTGTGAAGCTAAAGGATAAATGAGGAATCTATAATACACAGAACCCACATTTTGCTCCCGAAAGATTCACAAAGATGAGATCAGACTAATTACTACATGCACATAAGCATTTAATGTCATTTTACTGTTGTTCAATGCTAATGGAATAAGAAGAGATCCTAATACATGGTACAGCGAGAAATACCCTCTGCCATCCACTTTATAGTGGTTTGCTGAGTGGTGGGCGTGTGTGCGAGTGTATACCTGTCCTTTTTTCCCCCTAAGGTAAGTCTTTCCGCTCCCGGGATTGGAATGACTCCTTACCCTCTCCCTTAAAACCGACATCCTTTCGTCTTTCCCTCTCCTTCCCTCTTTCCAGATGAAGTAACCGTTGGTTGCGAAAGCTTGAATTTTGTGTGTATGTTTGTGTTTGTTTGTGTGTCTATCGACCTGCCAGCGCTTTCGTTTGGTAAGTCACATCACCTTCGTTTTTAGAAATATTTTTCCCACGTGGAATGTTTCCCTCTACTATATCTAATGAATGTTTTCCTAGACAACCAATGCACCTACATCAATCACTCTCCAACAGCCAATGAGCATCCAGTAGTGTTCAGAGTGCTCTGCTTGGAATGTCATACCCAATAGGAGCATTCAACATTATTGTAGCAGATTGTTTAGTGAAATTTTATTCCACTTGTGAGTTGCCTTGGCTGATGGTTGTGACAAGCAACAAATTCTACACAAGGAACAGGACAGTTTTCAGTATACACCCTTACACAAAGTGCAAAGCACTTGTATGGGCGAACTGCAACTGCCACTTGGAACAGGCAACAATGCAATCCCCATCCATTTCCTAAACTGTGGAACTGTCCATGTTCACGGATATTGCTACAGTAGAACAGTAGTACACAGGAACAGTGTATAGGGATCCCAAGTGAACAATAAAAAAGAAATGACTCATCATTACTGATTTAATTGAGGAATGTTACTACTTACCCATAGTTGTCATAGTCCCGCTCTTTTAATCTATCAATGTGTCTCTTCTTTAGGAGTAAACTACCATTTTCGACAATGAGCAGAGGTCTACAGATTCGCCCTGCATCAGTGTAAATTCGTATTTCTCTGTCACGAATATCACGGATCATAGACACTTCACTCACAATGATATCCATCTGCCGTCGTAGTTTCCTCAGTGTTGCCATTAATTGTTCAGGGTCACGATGAATGCCAACCTATACATATAATTTAGCAGCATTAAGTACTGTCAACATGATACTATTCACAATATTAATGACAAAATTCGAAAACTCAATGCTATATCAAATTTAATTCTCTTTAGAAGATTCGACATACTTTCCAATGGAAGCAACTACTTTGCTGAATACCCAAAAGCACACCATACATGTATTATTCCTACAAAATCAGGGATCACTCTGAAGATAATTACAGCCCTCACAACACATCTTTGAAGTTTCATTATTTTCAAAAATGGTTCAAATGGCTCTGAGCACTATGGGACTCAACTTCTGAGGTCATTAGTCCCCTAGAACTTAGAACTATTTAAACCTAACTAACCTAAGGACATCACACACATCCCTGCCCGAGGCAGGATTCGAACCTGCGACAGTAGCGGTCTCGCGGTTCCAGACTGCAGCGCCTAGAACCGCACAGCCATTTCGGCCGGCCATTATTTTCCCTGCAGATAAAGAGTGCTATGTAGCTCATGACCATCTAAAACAAATTTCTAGTACATACCCAACAGCCATTGACAAAAATCTTTGTGGCATCAGCAATTGCAGATGGGGCAATCTCTTCTAAATTTTCCATGCTCCATTCTTCCAAGAACTCCAATATTGGAGATGGCTGAGATCCTACAGATATGTAGGCCATCAGCGCCAGATTTTTTACCAGACCTGGAAGTTTTAAGGAAATAATTAGGAAAATAAAATACCATTTTTACAAAGAGGGACTCTGATGACTAGGGGTCTAACAGCACTTAATACAGGAATACGCAATATACCTTTGTAAGCAAATCACAGTTGTGAATATCAGAAATAGAGCTCCACTTGGCAGATATTTCACGCCAAAAATAACACAAACCTATTCTTCCTGACTGAAGAACTATATCAGATACAAAGGAAAATATAATGTGTGTACAGTGCCATTAATCTGTATCCATTTCAGCAGAGCATTATGAAAGGTGGCTCAAATGTAATATCCCATTCACTAAGGTCACTGATGACTGATCACTGACATACATTTGGCAAGGAAAACACTGCTGTATCCATACATCAATGGAATTCTAATCAATACTTCAGCTGTGATGCCACAGTTTCTTTACTGTGTGGACTTAGTAAACAATTTAAAACTACTGTGTTGTCCATACAAAAGGTACTTTAACCACAGTAATGAGACTGAATAAAATCTGTATTTGATAAATAAAAGACACATCCAGAAGATTTCATAATGGTGCATAATTAATCAATGGTTAAAGCAAAGACAGTATACACTGCATTAATATTTGTAACTGAATTGTTTTTCTTTTACTGCTGTGACTAATTCAAAATTTTTCACTCTTCTGTCTACAACCTGAAAAACTCTGTATATTAGTTAATAGGCACACAGGCACGCAAATCCATACACTATGGATTGGTGCCAGTAATATGGTTCTTAATTTATAACAACCTACTGTTAGTAAGGCAATTTAGCTGATAATTTTTTTCCATCTCAGTGTTGGGTCCCACTGACTGCAGAAGTGCTAATAAACACAATGATGATCAGATTAATGGAAAACCTTTTGTCATTAGAAGTAGCTATAAACAGTAAATAATTCCTGCAGTTTATGGGAGAGTATATGTAAACTTTGTAATTACAACTCTCTTCCCTGGACTTGGCAAGCCTGGCTAACAGCAAAAATGCTGAAGGTTTCTGGACACTGCTGCTTCCTGATGAAATGATTCCATGAACTACCCTAATTTATAAACTGGTGTTTTTACTAAATGGTAACCTTGTGTAAATAACTAGAGATTTAAGGCTTCTTGAAAACAAAATGAACTATATCATTTCCGTGAGAACTGATGTGTTTGATTTTTGTGACTCTTGGATTTTCTCGTTTTGACCATTGGTCTACAGAATTTTCTTCACTAATATTTCTGATGATGTTAGATTGCTCTGTTTGGGAGTTAAGTAGATCATGGCAATGATATATGACACATGTTTGTTGTTCAGTGATACAAATTTCGAACCTAATGGAATGGAATCAGTTTGTTTCAGAGCTAATAGTAGTATACAGGTGGTTACATTTCTTTAACTGTCTCGCACGTCAAGGCAGGGCTAGTAATATTTGAACTACTTTGTTCATACCCCTGGTTTTGGGAATTAATCCAGGTCTGCCAATAAATTTTTCCTACAATGGCATAATTTCCTTGTGAAGTGCACACCTAACTACACTAGGACTGCTTTGACGCTCACCACTGCGACTACGAGTTGCAAAAGTAAAAATATGTCTATTATATGTATCAGAGGACTGATCGTTATTTAGAAACAAACATAGAAAAACAAACTTATACAATGAACTTGCTTTGGTGCCTACATACTGTTTCATGGTCATAATCTCTAAAACTGTTCCTTTACCATTTCAGATTTATTATTGACTTCCATACCCAGATTCGCTAGTTTCAATACTTTTTATCATTCCCTTATGTTATATTTATGTGACCCTCAATCTTTTGCTAAGCACAAGCTGCTAAGCTATCAGGAGAAAGGCTGCTGTTCCTAAAACCTGTCTTTATGGGATTATTCTGCCCTTACTATAACCTCCAAGAATTTTTTTACTTGGTTTGGACATTTCTAACTGTGTTGAAATAAAAAATTTCATTTATATAGTGATAAGCATTTCAGCTACATCTCTACATCAGAGGATTTAACTGAAACGGAATACAATATATATGTAACATGTTTAATTTCATTCAGGAACATAATTTACATTTCAGTACACTGGAGGGTTCAAGGTGTGTGATCATATTAAATTACTGTTTATCACCTCCATGAAAAGGTCTTGGTGCACTACAGAAAAAATTAAGTTGTCTATTTAAAAATTATTCAATACCACTCGGTAATCACAAAGTGTATTCACAAAATAATTAAATTTTGCTGTCTGAAGCAGAAATATGCTGTTATTAACAAGTGTGTAATTTGTGAATTTAACATGTTTTCACTTGCAGATCTCCATGGTACTGAATCAAGGTTATGGCCAGCCAGGAGTGGGCGGAAGGAGACAAAAATTTTCCTGCTGCTTTGACTACAGAGGCTGTCTAGTCTACATGACCCTTCACACACTACTGTAAGCTGCTCCAGAATGAAGTGGCATTCCTCATGCCCAATGAAGAGCAGAAAATTTTAACAGCTGTGTGTTAGCTATGCAAAAATTATACGTACAAAGTCTTTCAGTGACCCAAATTATGAGTTTGAAGAATCCTAAGTACAATCTTTGAAGTGTTGCAGTTCTATAAAACTTGTGTTTTCTGAAATAATAGCGTTTGGCAGTAATTTACTAATAGAACAATCAAAACATAATTCATTGTTAATAATATATCTGAATACTTATCCTTATTTGACTATTCACTTGGGTTAAATTTTTAAGTATGAGCCAAGGCATTACAACCACTGCCCACAACAAGAATGAAATCACTTGGTTGTGTTGTGGGAAACGAAACATATAAGAGGGCCAGAGGAATGAAGAATCATTTGACCAATTAAATGGACTGAAAAATAAGAAAGCCACTGATGTGACTGACTGCTACAGGGCAGATTATTACGGCAAAACACAAGGAAATGAAATCTCCAAGCATGCACTGCACCACAGACTTGAGGCAATGGGAGCAGTTTTATACAATAAAGGACATTCACCTGAGCTTGCATAGGATTTGGGATAATAATCTACAGCACCTTAACAGCAACAGACTACAGGAATATTGTCGCAGGCATCTTCCAGCAGGATAATTGTGTGTCATACGGCAAGAAACATGCTACAGTGGTTTGAGGGGCATCACAGTTAACTTAAGCTGATATCATGGCCACAAAACTCGCTTGATATGAACTCTAGGGAACAAATCTCTGATGATACACTGATGATACAGGGTGCCAGCTCCGCACTCACAAATCACAAGTTTACAATTTGCAGGAACTACAGACCTGTGTGTAAAAATCTAGCACCAGGTACCCACAGATTCGTACTAAGGATTTATTTATCAATGCATTCTATCATGCAGAACTACTGCTGTATTGCATTCCAAAGGCAGACCAAGAAGCTGTGAAGCAGGTGATCACAATGTTTTGACTCATCAATGTACAGCATATGAATCATAATTGTTTAAAATGACAAAACTATCAAATAGCACCATTGTCAGCTGTGAGGATATACGTACCTACAGCAGCACCTTCTGGTGTCTCTGCTGGACAAATCATCCCCCATAAAGTATTGTGTAGCTGACGGGGTTTTGCCAGTTTGCCATCTCGTCCTATAGGTGAGTTCACTCGACGAAGATGGGACAGCGTTGACGCAAATGTAAGCCTATTCAGCACCTTGTCATGAAAGAGAATCTTATATAGGATTTTTTAATATTTTCAGTAGACAAATAATAATTGACACTGATAAACATATAAAATTTATAGGATAACAAAAAACCATCACTATGTCATTATGTTTTATAACCCTTTCTCATCTATTACACATGCCAAAGCCTGATACTTCCTCTTCCTCCTCCACTTCTTTAGTCCAAAGACAGGTTTGATACAGTTCTCCAAGCTAGTGTATCCTGTGCAAGCCTCTTTGTCTTTGTACAACTTCAACTGACATTCACCTGAACCTGCTTACTATATTTATATCTTGGTCTCCCTCTACAATTTTTACCCTCTGCCCCCCCCCCCCTCCCCTCCACTTCCCTCCAATACTAAACTGATGATTCCTTGATATCTCAGAATGCGGCCTTTCAACTGATCCCTTATTTTAATCAAATGACAGTGTAAGTTCCTTTCATTTCATCCATGTTTGACTACCATACAAAGCTACTTTCCACAACAAATACATCCAGAAAAGACTTCCTAGCACTTAATTTTATATTAGATAGTAACAAATTCGTCTTTTTGAAATTCTTTCATCACTACTGGCAGTCTTCCTTTCATGTTATATCTAAGGCAACTATAGTTCTTTTTCTGCACCAATAGCAAAACTCATCTATTATACTGTCTCATTTTCAAATCTATTTCCCTCAGCATCAACTAATTCAATTTGAGTATATTACGCTGCCTTTTTATGCTTTTGTCAATTTTCATCTTATATCTTTCACTGTCATTCTTTTCAACTACTTTTTCAAGTACTTTGCTGTTTGACAGAATTACAAAATCATCAACAAACCTTGTTGTTGTTGTCATCGTCTTCAGTCCAGAGAGTGGTTTGATGCAGCTCTCCATGCTACTTTATCCTGTGCAAGCCTCACCATCTCCAAATAACTACTGCAACCTACATCCTTCTGAATCTGCTTAATGTATTCATCTCTTGGTCCCCGTCTACAATTTTTATTCCCCAGACTTCCCTCCAATACCAAACTGGTGATCCCTTGCTGCCTCAGAATGTCTCCCACCAACCAGTCCCTTCTAGCCAAGTTGTGCCACAAATTGCTAGTTATGTGATCTATCCTCTATTCTACAGTGGTCTTCTGTAGCACCACATTTCAAAAGCTTCTATTCTCTTCTTGTCTAAACTATTTATTGTCCATGTTTCACTTCCATGCATGGCTACATCCCATACAAATGCTTTCAGAAACGACTTCCTGACACTTAAATCTATACTCGATGTTAACAAATTTCTCTTCTTCAGAAACGCTTTCCTTGCCATTGCCAGTCTACATTTTATATCCTCTCTAGTTTGACCATCATCAGTTATTTTGCTCCCCAAATAGCAAAACTCCTTTACTACTTTAAGTGCCTCATTTCCTAATCTAATTTCTTCAGCATCACCCGACTTAATTTGACTACACTCCATTATCCTCGTTTTGCTTTTGTTGATGTTCATATTATATCCTCCTTTCAAGACACTGTCCATTCCGTTCAACTGCTCTTCCAAGTCCTTTGCTGTCTCCGACAGAATTACAATGTCATCGGCGAAGCTCAAAGTTTTTACTTCTTCTCCATGAATTTTAATACCTACTCTGAATTTTTCTTTTGTTTCCTTTACTGCTTGCTCAATATACAGATTGAATAACATCGGGGAGAGCCTACAGCCCTGTCTCACTCCTTTCCCAACCACTGCTTCCCTTTCATGCCCCTCGACTCTTATAACTGCCATCTGATTTCTGTACAAATTGTAAATAGCCTTTCCTTCCCTGTATTTTGCCCCTGCCACCTTCAGAATTTGAAAGAGTATTCCAGTCAACATTATCAAAAGCTTTCTCAAAGTCTACAAATGTTAGAGATGTAGGTTTGCCTTTCCTTAACCTATCTTGTAAGACAAGTCATAGGGTCAGTATTGCCTCGCATGTTCCTACATTTCTACAGAATCCAAACTGATCATCCCCAACCATGACTCATTAAACTGATAGTTCAGTAAGTTTCATGTCTGTTACCACCTGCTTTCTTTGCAAATGGAATTATTACATTCTTCTTGAAATCTGAATGTATTTCGTCTGTCTCATACATCTTGCTCACCAGATGGAAGATGTTTTGTCATGGCTCTCTCTCCCAATGCCATCAGTAGTTCTACAGGAATGTTGTCTCCTCCCGCGGCCCGGTTTCGACTTAGGTCTTTTAGTGCTCTGTCAAACTCTTCACGCAGTATCTTATCTCCCATTTCATCTTCATCTACATCCTCTTCCATTTCCATAATATTGTCCTCAAGTACATCGCCCTTGTATAAACCCTCTATATACTCCTTCCACCTTTCTGCCTTCCCTTCTTTGCTTAGAACTGGTTTTCCATCTGAGCTCTTGATATTCCTGTATGCAGTACCTATCTTGCCCTTAGTGGTATATGCTTCTATATACTTACATTTGTCCTCTAGCCTCCCTGCTTAGCCATTTTGTACTTCCTGTCGATCTCACTTGTGAAATGTTTGTATTCCTTTTTGCCTGCTTCATTTGCTGCATTTTTATGTTTTCTTTTTTCATCAATTAAATTCAATATCTCTTCTGTTACCCAAATATTTCTACGAGCCCACATCTTTTTACCTACTTGATCCTCTGTTGCCTTTGCTATTTCATCTCTTAAAGCAACCCATTTTTCTTCTACTGTATTTCTTTCCCCTGTTCTTGTCCAATCGTTCCCTAGTGCTCTCTTTGGAACTCTCTACAGCCTCTGGTTCTTTCAGTATATTCAGATTCCATCATCTTAAATTTCTACCTCTTAGTAGTTTCTTCAGTTTTAATCTACAGTTCATAAACAATAAATTGTGGTCAGAGTCCACATCTGCCCCTGGAAATGTCTTACAATTTAAAACCTGGGTCCTAAATCTCTGTTTACCATCATATAATCTATCTGAAAGCTTCCAGTGTCATCAGGCCTCTTCCACGTACAAAACCAGTCTCTGGACTGAAGACCACAACAACAAGGTTTGCCAATGAACTCTTAATTCTGTCAAACAGCAAAGGACTTTGAAGAGCAGTTGAACAGAATGGCTATGAAAGATACAAGATTAAAATTAAAATAAAGGCAGAGGAACGTTCTCAAATTAAATCAGGTGAGGCCGAGGGAAATATATTTGGAAATGAGACAGTATAATAGATGAGTTTTGCTATTGGTGCAGCAAAATAACTAGAGTTGGCATAGGGATGACATAAAATGGAGACTGTTATAAAGATTTTATTCCTTTTCCAATTTTTTTCTTTGGTTTTCCATACTGCTTGCTCAAAGTAGATATTGAATAACATCGGACATAGGCTACAACCCTGTCACACTCATTTCTCAACCACTGCCTCCCTTTCATGACTTTCAACTGAAGTGCCAACTAGTTTCTGTGTAGGTTGTGAATAGCCTTTTGCTTGCTGTATTTACCCCTGGTACATTCATGATTTTAAAGAGTGTATTCCAGTCAACATTGTCAAAAGCTTTCTCTGATGACCTAAAATAAGAGTTGTAGGGCCAGTATTGTCTAGCTTCTTCCTACATTCCTCTCGAACCCAAACTGATCTCCTCAAGGGCAACTTTTCCCAGTTTTATCATTCTTCTATAAATAATTCGTGCAAGCATTTTACAACCATGACTTCTTGAACTGATAGTTCACTAATAGCCCCCACCTTAGCCTTCCTTCTTTGGTGCTGGAATTACTACATTCTTATTTAAGCCAAAAGGTATTTTGATAGTGTCTGTCTCTTACATCTTGCACACCACGTGGAATAGTTTTGTACTGGCCAGCTTTTCTAGGTATATAAGTAGTTCTGAGGAAATGCCGCCTACTCCACGTTCCTTGTCTTGATTTAGGTCTTCCAGTCCTTGTTAAAATCCTCTCACAGTTTCATCATCATCATCATCATCATCTCCTTCCTCTTCCCTTTCTACAATATTGCCTTCAAGTTAATTTCCCTTGTACAGTCCCTCTATATAGTCCCTCCACTTTTTAACTTTCCCTTCTTTGCTTAATACTGTTTTCCATCAGAGCGCTTGATATTCACATGCTGCTTCTATTTTCTCCAAAGGTCTCTAATTTTCCTATAGGCAGAGTCTATCTTTCCAGTAGTTATAAAGGGCAAAGCAAATAGAAGTGGCGTAAAGAATGGATATGACTGGACACGAATGTCTGCATATAACCACACTCTTGTCATGTATTCCACACCAGTTCTGAGCATAGTGCAGACTGTGACAGTGCAAGTGGAGCAGTGCAAAGGGGACAACAGTATTTACAACGGTGCAGCCTGTGTTTGTTGTGAAAAGTTACGTGACAACAAACTCATGGAAATGGTGTGGCCAGTTGTTTACTGAGAAATTTAATTTTGCCAACGTGCCAGAAAAGTGAGCCACACAATGCTTAGTCTAAAAATGGCGTCAGCAGGATCTGTTTTGAACAAGTCAAAAAGTTCTAAAACGTCTTCTCGCACCAGAAAATATGGCTGCAGTTCATCAGAAAATCTTTCAGAGTCCTACCAAATCAAACCAATGCCTGCTGCAAGAGACCAGCATATCACATCAATAATGCAAGCGAATACTCCACCTGGACCTGCACGTCCATCCCTTCCGAGCGTCTGTTGTTCATGCATTAAAACCAGCAGATGCTCCTCAGCAGCTCCAGTTTTGCGAATGACTGTTCACTAAGATAGAATGAATGGCTTTGACATGGATCTGTTCTTTATATCTGATGAAGCCCTGTTTTCACCTGAGTGGTTATGTCAACTCTCAGAATCACAGGTTTGGGGCAGCAGATAATCCACATAACTTCCACAAAATGCCACTACACAATCAGAAGGTTGGGGGTTTGATGTGCGGTGTCTGCACACTGCATTATTGGTCCCATCATTTTTTATCAGATGCTGTCTTTAGTGCGTTACATTGCCAACATTTTGAAACCATTTGTGCAGCATTAACAGAGAAGGAAAAGACCTACAGTTACTTCCAGCAGGATGGAATAACTGTACATACGGCCTGCTCAACCTTCGGGCACTTTTATACTCACTTCATGCCTGACACAGTTGTTAGCAGAGGTCAGTCTGGCTGCAGACCTACCTCGCCACCCAAGTCACCTGTGCTTTCAATGTGCCATTACTTTGTGTGGGGGAGCCCCCAAGCCTGAGGTGTATCACAACAGCCCTCACAGTCTTCAAGAACTGTGGCAGAACATTTTGAATGAGATTGTAGCAATTCCAGCAGTCCAGCTTTGATCTGCCTTAAACAACTTGCTGACCAGGGCCCAAAAGTGCCAAGAGATGAGTGGTGGTCATTTTCAACACCTGCTATAGTCAGGTTATTACCGTATTTCCTTCCCTCTGCTGTGTTTGTTTCTATCATGGAACTCTGTTCTCCAAGCTACTTATTTGCCCCACACTGCACATGGTTCTAAAGGTTTGAATTTGTCCTCCAGTTCCTGGTTAGCCATTTTGCATTTTCTGCCAGCCTCATTTTTGAGATGCCTGGATTCCCTTTTGCCTGTTTCACTGACTGAATTTTTATATTTTTTTCTTTTCATCAATTACAATCAGTACCTCCAGTGATATCCCACTACTTCTACTAGCCTTGGCTTAACTTATTGATCCTCTTTTGCCTTGACTGTTTCAGTTCTCAAAGTTATCCATTTGTCCTGTATCATTTCCCCTTACTGGTCAACTGTTATCTAACATCCATTGGAAACTCGACAATCTCTGGTTGTTTCAAATTATTTACGTCCCACCTTCTTAGTATCCTAACTTTTTGCAATCTCTTCAGTTTTAATCTACAGTTCATAACTAATAAATTTTGGTCAGAGTCAACATATGTCTCCGGGAATGTCTTCCAATTTACAATCTGGTTCTGAAATCTGTCTTATCATTATATAATCAACCTGCAACCTTCTGATGTCTCCAGGTCTCTTCCATATATATAGTACCTTCTTTCACGATTCTTAAATTAAGTGCTAGCGATGATTAACTTAAGTTCTGTGAAAAATTCTACAAGGCAGGACCTTCTTCATTGTTTGCCCCACCTGTACCCTATTTCTCCTTCCTTTCCTTTTTCCACTATACAATTCCTGTCTTCCATCAGATTTTGCTCTCCCTTAACAACCTGAGTAATTTCTTCCGACTCGCCACACATTCTTTCAATCTCTTCATCTGCAGAGCTAGTAGGCATAAAAATTTGTATTACTGTGCTGAACATTGGCACAATGTTTGACCTTGGCTATGATAGAAACACCCACTACACTGTTCACAGAAGCGTACTCTCATTTCTATTTTCTTATTATTGAAGCTATTCCTGCATTACCACTAAGCTACTTACCTGATTAAGGGCTCTAACACCTAGAATACCAGTTTTGTTTCTTCTGATAACATCCTCCCGAGTAGTCCTTGCTCAGTGACTTAAGTGGAAGACTATTTTACTTCCTGAATATTTTACCTTAAAGAATGGCATCATTTAACCACACAGTAAAGTTGCATGCCCTTGGGTAAAGTAACAGCTATAGTTTTTCGCTTGCTTTCAGCCTATAATTATGTAGGAGATTGAATTTAATTCTACAATTATCCATAGGAAAAAATTAACATGGGTTCCAGTTCACCAAAATTTTTCTCCAGAGCTCTGCAAGAAGCCTCTGTATCCTTAACCAGGCAAAAGAAAAATGTGAGACAACTGAATTATCAAGAAGAGTAGGAATGACCTACAGTCCTTTCTGTAATCTACATATAGTTTTTCAAACAATGTTTTCTACATATTTGAAAATGAAAGATCAACCAGTTTTGATTTGTGGCAGAGGCAAATGGAATTTTGCCATGAAAACCATTCCAAAAGTGAAGTTTGCTCAGCAAGCAATGGATACATACCTGTTTAGAATCACAATGGAGAGTCAAGAAAAAAGAAATGGGCAAACAAATGGAACACTGGAGTAGAACGTGTAATTACAATTGCAACAAAATTAAATGGAAGTGAACTGGACATGTAAGCAGGAGAATGGCAGGTACATGAAGCAAGGAAATACTACGCAGATTCAAAGAGAGAAGCACAGACTGAGGTGGCAATATAACTGTAGATAGTGGAAGACATTAGGAAATGTGTAAGTGCAATATGGATGCATACAGCTAAAGACCACGAGACATGGAGAAGTATAGAGAAACTCTTGATCCAGCAGTGACGTCAAATGACTGACAAACATTTAAGTATTCATCAAAGGGGAAGAGTAAAAATGAAATGTCAGATTTAGTAAATAGGAGCCATAAAAAAGAAAAAGCCTGGTGACTGCATAAATATCTCAAATACATTTTACACCCATTAATTGAGTTATGTAGAAAATTACGCATCACTTTACATGCCACCAAATGTTAAAACTGCATGGCATCACATGGTTAAATGTATGAATAATCAACAACAGTGTTTCGACAGGTTTAATGGTGAATGACAGAGGCTACAAATTTTACAGACAAAGTTTCACGGGTTGAAGACATCCGCTAAAATATGTTTGTAATATCCCAAGGTTTTTAGCACAAATAACTTGACATTGATGTGTTGAATATTCAGGGCGTATATGCAGACAAGGAAAAAAAATTCCCGGATTTCCCAGTTAAAAGTACACTTTCTCCCGGGTGAAAACAGTTTTTCCCTGCTAACTGACAGTATATTTTCTCTCTGAACTGTATAACTTACCAATCCTTTGAATAGTTCTGGTTTTATACATGGGCGTAAAATTTCCCAGTGATTTAGAAAACGAAACTCAGGGAAAACAACACGTTTTGGAAAGATCTTTGATGTGCAGCAACATGTACGCTGCATATTTTCGTATTACAAAAGTATAAATTCGAATTCCACCAAACAGGGCATGTTACTTTCCAAAGCACTGAAATCGAGATTGAGATGCGCCTTTGTAAGCTAGTCATAGGTCATGTCATATGATCTCGCCAGCCGATGACAGCGGATATTCAGAGCTTAGGACACGTGATGTCAACCATTAGCAACATCACTGTTAAGGAACGAGAACACAAAAACAGGAAAAGTTAATGGTTTAAATTAATATACATAATTTTGCTGCAAGAGAAGCAAAGCTTTCACATACAATATGGTCTCTAAGGTTAATACGCTGCAAGAGAAGTTAAGCTTTCACATATAATGTTGGTCTTTTATGCGAGTATTACACTATCTTAATCACACAAATGAGCCAGTAAAATTTTTAATAGCGACATATTCTTCTAAATGGCTCACCATCAAAAGGTTGATTTTTAAATGAGAGTAAAACGCTCTGTGTTGCCATAGAGCGCCATATAACAGGCGCCAGCGCACTTGGGCAGCTACGATGACGTAGGAGGCCCGTATGTTCGTACGCGTAAAACATTGAAAGATCTTACATTATGTCATAAAAGAAACAAGACATCAGAGGATACTCCAAGAACATTGGAATTTCATGACTCATACTAAAATGTGCACATTCATATGTCCAGATTCCCAATGAAGTAGGCCTCAACCTGATATTAAGTTATTCATTGTGATTTTCGGGAACACCAGTACTATGTTATCTCATGTTTGGTTATTTATGATACATGCTAGAAAATGAAAACATGCACTTGAAATGCAGCGAACAGTTGAAACTAGCCAATAGTGTGGAATTATAAACTTAGTTTCAAATATATTAACTGCCTCAGCAGAAAGGATTAATAAAAGATAATTTCTTTAGCAAATCGACAAAATAACTTCATTGTTCTGCAAGGCGATTAATGCTTGACCGTCAGAAAAATGGAAATAAAATAAAATCTGAAACTAATAACATATTTTTGCCTTCTGTAACTATGTGAATATATTTCAATTCACTTGATAGCACCCGGCCACAGAAATCCGTTTTGTTTTCATTTGACATGAGAGTAGTGAACGAAGAGGAAACAGCAAAATCACTAAATGTAAACACAGGTCACATGGAGTCTACCCACTTCACCACTATAACTCAGACTGCTCTTGCACATCAGTCCCGGATCTATGATGTTTCCGAACTGGAGTAATACTAGAAATACTAGATAGTGGTGCCCCCACCCCCCCTTCCTCCCACTCGAGCGTTGGAGATAAAGAGTAAAAAATTTTAAAAAATCAAATTTTCAAAAATATTTTCATTTTGTAGCACACATCTTTCTGAAGATGTCTGATGCATAAAACATATATGTTCGAGGAAATGTATGACACGTTATTTGGTCTTAAGTGTGCCAAAGTGCAGTGCTGTGCCTCTTCACACAGCATTCTTCTATTGCAAGTCATTGTATTTCGCTCTGTGGAATTGAGACATGTACATTTTGTAATGGATGCCATCAAGCTATATTCAGGACAGTGGAAATTAAAATGTCCTGTAGTGCCTCTCCTACATCCTGCCCCTCTTTTTCTCACAGTTAATACTGGATGGGATTATTTGTAAACTAGAACTCTTTAGAAAATTTGTACTCTTTATTCCCTATTAGCTAACAACTTGCTGCTTTGTGTGACATAAAATTAGATGTGGGATACGTAACACCAGTAAAGACAAGGGACAAGCAAGACAGTACCCGTTTCTTCAATCCTTAGCACCTAGAGTTTTTTTTCTCTCTAATCTTGCTACAGCTTTCCTTTCTGTGAAAGAATCTATTACCTTACCAAAGCTCGTCAAACGTTTTGCTACATGAAAAATTGAAATGTCGTTGCCTAATACTGAAAAACTTGTTAATACAAATGGGACCCAAGACTGGTGTGATTTCTGGATCTGATTACGTCTATTTTGTCCCTGTCTCCTAGATAAAACAAAATAGGCTTTTTAATATTGCAGCAATTGTAACACACACCAAATAAACGAGGCTGTTGTGGCACAAATGGTCATTTTTATAACACGACAGAATAAAATTCACAAAGTACCAATATCAAATGCCTATTAGGCCTAGTACAAGCAAAAAGATTTATGTTAGAAAATAGTTTCACACTTCATTCACACGCTCCACTTTCTCAAGTAATAGATCGAAAAGTAGTAGTACGAAATTTTTATACATATACGGAATCGTCATATTCTTCCATAATTTGTGTGATGTCCTTGTTTTTCTCCTTCCTCATTCTAATAGTTTTGTCATCACTAATTTTGTAACGACTACTGCCAATGTCAAAGCTTATTCGCTGGTTAACTTCACTAACTCTGCCAGGAGCGCTGGTTTAATTATCCTGCCATTATTCTCCGGTTAGGCGTTGTTACATGTTCGTACAACACGTTTTCTGCGCTACTTCCAGAATAGAACTTAAAGCGGCTGCTAGCCAGAGACTACACAACTGGTCATTACTATTATAGCGATCTGGCCAAAACTTTTCTACCAAAATTTCATTTTCTTGGATACACCGTGAAGATCATACATAATATTTCTTACCTGTTAGTCGTTTATTTCCACTCTGGTAGTCTGAATTTATGGATTTCACTGGTTATTATAACAACGCTCATCATTCGCAAACCCAGTCAACCACATAATCAGACAGTGGTTGGTATTCATCTCTTCGGCTTCACTGCGCTCAGCTCTTATAGTTGCTTTTGTCTGCAGTAAAGTTTATTTTTAGTTGCGACGAGGATTCCCCCGACAGACACATCACGTACACTATGCACGCATTCACAAATCATTCATTCAGAAACCAATTTAGAATGTGTTTGAAAGTCATATGAATCCAATGTGCGCTGGATGCTTGGCGCTTTGTGTAACACGGTTTTTTTCCCCCCTCAAGAATATGAATTTGCCCCCCTCTTACCCCCTTCCCCCCCACCTCCTAGATCCAGGCCTGCTATGCATGCATGAATCTGGCAGTTTTGGTGTGTCAGTAAAATTTTTTCCCAGTAGCATCTAGCTGCTGGCTGTGACTGGTTACACAGCCAATAGCCACATTTCTGAAGCCAGAAGCGGGAGAAGGCATTACTCAACTGCACATGTGCATTATCTCACTAGTAACTGCTAAAATGAATCTAATGCAAACAGTTGTGACACCATGCTCATCAGAGGCAATTTGTTGTTACGAAGCATTGCATAGTCTTCCTAAAGTCTGACACATTTTTCTGTTGGCAAACGTTTGTATGAGCACTGTGTTTTATTGTTTTATATGGCAAATTTCCTTTGCAATTTAAGTTTTATTTTCGTTTGTCCTCTCATTCATGTTTTATTGCTGCAGTATTATTCCTCAATAGTGGGATACAGTAATATCCTTTGTTAGAGTATCGGTTCTTACCAGTAAAAATTAAAAAAAATTTAACTGAAAATGAAAACAATGAAAAATTCCGGGGTTTTTCCCAACCCGGATCCCCCTGTTGTCCTGGGTCGTATACACCCTGATATTGCATAGTGTCTCTCACTGGCACCTGTTGTTACTAAGCATCGCTCAAACAGCTACTGTAATTGTAGTAATGACATATTTTTCAGCATATTATTACTGGTTGAATCAATTCTTTGCTTTGCTCTCAAGGACTGACACCAACTTTTTTTCCGCTTTCCCATTGCGTGTGCGTGCATGTGTGTGATACTGTCCTACAAATGAAGGTATCACAAGAGCTTTCAAAAATTTTGAACTGAATTTCAATAAACTGCAAAGCCAGTTGGAGGTAGGATCCGCTAGAAAATTTTGTGTACTACTTGTGGAAATTATGATTCATTAACATAAGTACAGAGATCATGTTATTGTCATACAAAATGTGATGCTATACAGTATTTGTCAGAAATGAAACAGCTGGTTTATTAATAGTATAGCTGCAAGGAGAAGTACAGCATCAAGATTCGGGTAGGTTGGTTGTCTCTAATAAATTACTTAAATGCCATCCCTCTGTTCTCTTTAATGGACTGTACCAGGAAACACACCAATTAGTAGCCACGTATGTAGAAAATTTTATTACAGTCAATGATTGCTGCTTTTGCAAGTGGCATTACGAAGAAACTCTGTGTTACATCTGTTATAACAACCAAACACCAGCTGAGACTTCAAAAGAAGTAAGTGCTTTATGCACACAGCAGCTCCCATGAAACATGTCTGCCAGAGTAACAGGAAACGTGTTGTGACTGATTGTTTGTCACCTTAGGAGACATCAGATGGATGAGAAATGTCAAAGGCTGTACTATTATGAAAATCTGATGGCTAATCCCATGTGTAATTGAAATTCAAACAACAGAACTTACCTGAGAGACTCCAGCCCTAGCCTGATGAGCCTTTTTCTGATCACCCCAATTGCCAGTAGCCAAAGAGTACCGCAGCCCATCTGTGATTATTTTTGTCTTGATAGCCAGTTCCAAGTTGAAGTCTTTTCCACGATCTATAAACTTTTGGGCATACATGCGCACCTCTTTCATCAGATTTTTGAAAAGCCTGTAAAAGAAAATACATCCCTTTTTCTATTCAGTAACACAGACCTACCACCAACAACTTTATTGCAATATTGGACAATATTCTAAAGAAGTCACAGTAGCAGTCAGTGGTACACAAATATAGTGAAGCTGCCAACAGTCTGCAGCTTGATTTGAACAGTACAGTGTTTTACCACACATCATCCTATTAGAGGTCTCACATCCTTGCCTTCCTCTTCACCTATGGACTGACTTAAGTTTCAGTTTGAAATTGACTTCAAACCACAGCTCTTCTTTCTTCATATTAGCAAACACCGCCAGCGATAACTGGCCAAAATTCTGGGACCGACTGGGGATTATGATCTTAGACATTGGGTTTAATCTAACACTTTAGCTTCTGAGCCTCCAATATACAGTGAAAATAGAAAACAAATATTATGACATAAAGAAAATGAAGCCAGACAGACTTAGCTAAATAACCAAATTTTATGATAACATGGGTACAATACAGAAACTTAAAGAGTACAGTACACACGGAGGAAATGCGATATAATTAAAATTTGACAGGGATCATATATGAAAATACCAAGTAAAAGGAAATTATTTGATCTACAAGGGTTGACTGAAAAGTAATTCCTTCACCTTTGTAACTCTTCAACAGTTGGCAGCATTGGTATACGGCACATACTGGCTTGTTCCTTAGCCTATTCTCTACATCTCCAGTTGGCGGGAAGCCATAGCATTGAACGGTTGTGTTGTTGCAGTGTTAAGTATGGAACCCTGTGCAGACAGTTGGTCAATGCGATTTAAGCAACGTGCATTCATTCAATTCTTGATAGCAGAAGGTGTCACCCCAAAAGAGATTCATCAGAGAATGAAAGCAGTTTGTGGTGATTGTGTTGATGTGAGTACTGTGCATCGTTGGGCAAGTAAGTTTAAAGATGCTTAGGCGGGAACATCTGACATTCAGGACAAACAAAGAGTTGGACGTCCTGCGACAGCAACCAACGAGTTTCACAAGCAAAATGTTGACATTGATTCCGGACGATTGTCGTATCACTCAGAGAGAAACTGCAAGCACAATCAGCATTTCACAAGAACGTATGGGTCACATTATTGCTCTACTTGGCTATCGAAAGATCTGTGCACGATGGGTACCCAGGATGCTGACTCCTGAAATGAAAGAGCACAGACTTTAAATTTGCCAGTAACTCCTCTCACGTTATGAGAACGAAGGTGACGCCTTTCTCCATTCTACTGCGACAGGAGATGAAATGTGAGTACACCATTACGATCCGGAGATGAAATGACAGTCTTTGGAATATCGACACAAAGACTCACCCCAGAAAAAGAAATTCAAGGCGCAGCCCTCAGCTGGAAAAATCATGGCTACAGTGTTCTGGGATGCAGATGGTGTTATCCGTGCTGATTTCCTTGATCATGGAACAATAATAAACTCAAGAATGTTACGTCAATACACTGCGAACTCTGAAACGATGGCTAACAAGGGTCCAAAAGGAAAAGGGAAATGTTTTCCTGGAGCATGACAATGCCAAAGCACACACTTTACGTGCCACCATAGCAGAACTTCAGAGACTGAATCTCACCACAGTACGGCATCCTCCATACAGTCCAGATTTAGCACCGTCTGACTTCCATCTGTTCCCAATAATGAAAGACAATCTGCAGGGACATCATTATGCCTCTGATGAAGACATTGAGAGAACTGTGAGACTGTGGTTGCTGAAACAGAGCGTCGACTTCTTCAGTGACTGCTTCAGAAAACTTTTTCATTGCAGGCAGAAATGTATCCAACTGGCTGGTGATTATGTGGAAAAGTGAACATTAGCAATTAAAGATCACATTGTAAGGAAGATTTCTGTGTGATTTATTAAAATATTCCCATCCAAACCCAATTAATGAAGGTGAAGGCATTACTTTTCATTCAACCCTTGTATAATTCATCAAGGTAGAAAAATCGAACAGCACAGTGGAACTAAGGCTACAAGTAGAAGCACTTAACAAGGTAGTGAAAGTAATGTGAGCACTAAGACAAACTGATGTTTGTCTCATCTGGAACACAATAGTGCTAATACTAATAACAACGTACTACACGTTCATAACTGGGTGAAGTACATCCTAGTTGGTGGGCAGAGGGAGGATGGAGCTATTAGACCATTTCAGAGAATATTAAGAATGATTTAGAAAAGGCTGGTCCTGCACGGATCAGATGATGAATACGAAACTGATCATATAGACCAGGGCTCCCTCATACACAGAAAATCACGTGCATTCAAAGCAAAGGGCTGAGAATGTGTGCACAGTGCATCAGTCTAACTAGGCTTAATTCGCCTCAGTTCATCTTGCATGGTGAAGCCGTCTGTGAGCTGTTGAGTGTGTTGAAAGGTGGCTTATTCAACATTGAAACAGAAGTGCTGGACAGTTACTAGAAGAATGGAAAAATCAGCTCCAAAAAATGCAAGATTTCTGAAACCATCTTCAAACCAAAGTGGGAACTTTTTCATTTTTTTGTTAGTTTTAACAATACATGTGTAGTACAGTAATTACTTGTGTAAGAAAGTTGTCTACTGAAAGACACAACAAAAAATTGCATTCAGAAATGTATAGTGAAATCATAGAGGATGCCAGAGAGGAAGAATTAAGGAAGCTGCGAATACTTGCAGACGAAAATTCTGCATACTCAAATGAAGTTTTTACTAGTTTTTTAGCATATTTATTTTGGTTAAAGCTCCACAAAAATGAACTGAAGTCTGTTTCCATTTCTTTCAAATGTGTCTTCATTTTTTGTTTTCGCTTGTATTATTTGACTCCACTTTAGAGCAAAAAAGTGGAAGGGTGCTGTGAAAGGACTCTTCGAGGTAGTTATAAATTTGTTCTACATTTAGCAAGAGTTGGCAAGCTGTTTAATGGAAGGGCTGTTAATAAAGAATATTCTATTGGACGTAGCAGAGACAACGGATCCAACATCATCACCCACATTCAGCAAAATACCACTTTCCATTATGGCTATATCTCGGCGAATCAGCAACATTACTGGGAATGAACACTTGGCAGCCAAAACTGAAAATGACTCCATCACATCAACAAGGCCACGTTTTCCCGGTTTTCTCCCAGATGAAAAAATTCCCACAGTTTTCCCGGGGCGTATACACAGTTTCATAATTTTCTCAATAAACCAGAATATTGAGACTATGAGGAAACTCCAGTCAAAGAAAAAAAAAAAAAAACAAGATCAATCTTGCCAGTAAAAAAAGCATTTCTCACCCTCTAAATAGGAAGGCCAGCAAAGGTCCTGCGAGGTCTAACCTCTTGTTACCGTAGTGATCACGATCATCCAACTCACGTCTACCGAGAGCCGCTAGAAGCAGCCTATGCACCATGTAGCTGTAAATAATCAGATGTCACACATAGTTAAGACAGCTCTGGAAGTAAAGTAAAATTAATTTCAATTAAAATGGGTTATCAAGGATGAAATTTTTGTTTTTGCAAAATGATCAATTAACAAGCCTGCCCAAATTTCAATAACAATTTCACATGTGGAACCTGTAAGCTTCCATTTAAATATAAATGTGAATGTGTTGTAGAAGACTCCAGTAATTAGAACGTCAATTTTACAGTGCATGCAAGTTAACAGTTTCTGACTTGATACCTGAGCTTTAAAGGATTCTATTTTCTACAATGTGAATAATTTTCTTTAAGGAAACTTTTTTTAAATGGAGTAAATAGTTAAAATAAATGCTTCTGATAACCGGAGTGTTAAAGCAGTAATAAAGTCAATGTAGAATTCAAAAACACTAAAATTTGATTCTAATACTTACCCCAAGAAATATGCTTTCTTTGTTTCACAAAAATCTGACACACCTACATGTGGCAACATTTCTTTCTGCAAAATTTCTCGTGCGTATTTTATACGCCTCTCTTTAGTGACACCAGGTCGCGCTCCTCTTGTACCAATGAAATTCAAGGCAACATTTTGTTCCTGAACCACAAATGCCTCATCCAGAGATGGCTTTACCTGTATACACAGACAAAGCAATTAAATGACATTTCTCACACGGAAAATTTCATCCCTCTATAACTTACAAAATTCATCACAGCATGAGCATTATTACCGAAGCAATAGCATTTTGAAAAAGTACACATAATATGATGATTGGCTCATGGATATTTGCCTGGCCAACAATACAAACTGTAAACTTCATTACTTCTTCTGGTCACTGGCAGTGAAATATCCTTATAAATACAATAAAAAAGAAGAAAGCATGGTTGACTCAGGGTTAATCGACTAACCCACGAAGTCATCTGTCCCTCAATCAAGAGAGTTCATCTGGAATTAGTACCATCAGCTAAAAATTTACCTGAATTATGAAAGTATGGAGGAGAGGTAAAAACAGAACACTGAAATCAATATTGATGCCAGAGAAGAGAGAGAATTTAAAGAGCCACCCACATCTGACCCCTGACAGTCCGATCAAGGACTGTGTCAAGGGTGGCACCATTTTTCCGTTTGATACTGAGGTTGGCACTGCTCTGGTTCAATAAGTCGCTGGGCAGCAATGGTATCCCTCTCTGATGGAAGGACTGGTATCTGCCAACAATGGGTCGGGAAAGAGAGAGTGCACACTGAGCAGAGTTGCCAATTGCGCGACTGTACAGAACAGCTGACTATAGTGAAGCTGATATTGAACTGAGTACTGGCTTGTTGACGGTAGAGGAACACATCTTCCTCTCCCCCCCCCCCCCTCCCTCCCCCCCCCCATCTGTCCACACCCTCCCCCCCTTTCCACCAAAAACCATATCCCCACTCTCCTTTTTGCACATTCGCAAGAACCTCCATCCTAAAAAAACTACAAAGTCCACCCCACAGAGTGCCCAATATCCATACAACCACCTCGTGTGTGTAATGGACCTCCGCCTATTAAGTGTATTAAGTGGAATCCAAAACCCCACCATCCTACAGCTCAAGTCAAGGAATCTGCAGCCTACATGGTTGTAGAATTGTCGGTGCCTCAGATTCAGGACCTACACTTGCCTCTGAACAAGTAGTCCGCAACTGGTACTGTCAATGATGCTATCTTAGAGAAATGAAATTCTTTCCTCAGCACTTAGCACAGTTCTGATTCAAAATTCTACCAAAGTTCCATTATTAGCAGGCCCTGTTTATATCAAACACCGGTGAGTCTAGTCGAAAATACTTTTGCTCATCTAAAAAGTGAGGCAGTCTAATGGTCCAGTCAACATGTGAATTTGGAATACAGGTGGCAACAAAACCTTGCAAAACTGAAATGGATAAGGCAATATATCATTTATCCTGCTAGATTTTCCTTATATCCACACTAAAGTTCAAATTTATTAAATGAAAATCAAATATAACCATAATCTCCCTCGCGAATACTTAAAAGATTTTCCTGCAAACAGCCATTCGAGGCTTGTGCTCAAGACTATCACTCAAAGCTTCTGCCACACAGTGAACACACAAAGCGGCTCTTATAGGCTGATCCAGATTGATCTGACAGTGCTGCTTTTAGTCTCTCAGTGCCGATGGCAAATGGAACACTCAATATGTGAACTAGCGCATACAATTCTGTGCCCAAAAGGCACCTCCTCTCTACTTAGAAATATTCCTGTCAATTTGGATTCTGTTTGCATCTTGATTTTTCCATAATGTGTTAATCTAAACAAATATGGCTTTTACAATATTCCACGTGGAACTGAGTCATCCTCACCCTCTGAACTGGACACTCATCTCTGTACTGTTTAATTTCACACTGATTTCCCCAAAAACTGGTACATCTTTATTAATTTACAACAAGAATAAGATGCTCAAATTAGTACATGCAAACTTAATTTGAGGGGGGAAGATAACATGATTTTTTTAAAATTTTATGCCAAAATTCACATTTACCAGAAACATTCTAAAAACAATAAATGTTGGCAACACACTGCAATAGTACATTTACCATTAAAAGTCCAATCCAACACTCTTAAAAATCAGCACTTCAAAATTTTCAAAAAACTGACTTACGAAAACTATTATTCTAACTATGGAGAACCTTAGGATTAGGAACCTTTACGTATCTCTCCACAATTTTAGTTACAATTTGCATAATTTTAATTACAATTACTTTTAATATGCTGTTGCACAATCTTATGTTCCATAATCAAAAGTTAACAATCTGTCATGCACTCTTCACTTATTCAGTTAATTATTAGAATAAAACATTTTTGTCTGTTTCTGCCTTTCATTTATGGTAATACTTTATACTGAAAGCACTTCATTGAATTTTTACATAACTATTTCGACTGCAAATAACAACCTTTCAGAGCGCACAACTCCTTGAAATAGGACAGAATCAAGGGAAATGGAGGTACTTTTCTTTGTTGAAAATGACAAGTTTGACTGTGAAGAACATTTAATATAATGTAGATGCTTCAGATGAAGAAATGTGGTAACATCAGTGTGTGGCTTACAGAAAACAGACTGTTATATTATTAAGTTTTTGACACACACAGAAAGACCGGAATTATATTAACACATGAGGATTGTTTGGTCAGCGAAAGCTAACATTTTTAATTCTTAAGAGTAAAGAGGGATGCACTCCTGTAAACTATCACTTCCATAGACATTAGATATTAGCTGTATGAATGCATGGTGTCTGTTCTTTCAGACATGTCTGAACGAACGGACACCACACATACTACTGATTTTATTACAATAATAACAAGTACTGACAATGAATTGAGTAAGTTAATTTATTTACTTTACAAATACGATGTCCTTTGGCATTTTATTTTGAAGTAACTCTGCACACAACATCCTGCTGCAGAGAATGCTCTGCAACATGACAGTCTTGACCTTGGTATCTGTTTCACCACACATACCATCTGGATTCTTCCCCTGGACACAAGTTCCTAAGAACTCCACAGGTGAGAACTGGCGTTAACATGTCCTTGGTCCTCACCTCCTACGTGGTCTTAATTTACATTAATTTCTTCAGTCTCAGCATTTCTTCACAGCATCTACTGCTTTCTTAAATCACTTTTAGTTTTCTAAACCCTATTTTCTGACCTGTCTATTTTTCCTTGCCCTTCACAACTACCACACACAATGCACTTCGTTTGAAAGCTCTTATTAACACTTGCACAATGTTTTGTCAGTAAACTCTGTCTTGCTTATTACCCTATCTTCCACCTTTAAGCTCTCAGTTCTTCAAATCTCATCTGGTGTAGTCTCCAACAACCAGTCTTTCCTTCTCATCCAGTCCAGTAAGTCAGCCCTGACCCACAGTTCTGGGCAACTTTTAGAAACTCTCCCCATTTCCTAAACCTTGCCAGTCCTGTCCCTTCACCCTCTTCCTTCCCCTTCTGCCAGAAGAAGGAACCACTGGCTCCAAAACCTTGCAAATTTCCTTAACCTTTGTACCTGGGCTTTCCTGCTGCCACTTGTCGAGTAGATTTTTTTTTATCTTATCTTCTAGTCATATTATATTCCTGTATTAAAAAAGGTATTTTCAGCCCAGTAACGGTTAATTGGAAACAAGTTGTGTCATTTCACCAATTTCATGCAGGTTTTGATCAAATTTGTATGAATTGTAACACTGCCGTCCTTTTAACACATACTTTATTGGGATTTGTAGTGAATAACTAACAGTAGCATCCTGCATGCTTCATTTTCAATAGGCTTCCAGCTGAAACAAAAAATATTGATGCTACGCCAAGATTTTTAGAGTTGCATTTAAACGTTTCCTTGTGGTACAATTCTTTTATTCGTACAGGAGTTCTTCACAATAACTTCCAGTCTCTCAGTAAAATGTGAATAATTTCAGGTTTCTGGAAGTAACTTTTCCTACTGTTTTAAATTTTAATTTCTTCATGTTTACAATGTTAATTAGCATCCATTATGCAGTATCATTTTTTAAGTTTCCCTCCACTTACATTTAAGGAAACAATGTTCATGTGTGCAAAAAGATGTAACTGACATAAAATGATATTGGCATTGTGTTTGCTTTCACATGGAGCTTACAAACATTGTGCAGTTAACTTCCTTGAGCTCTGGTCTCCCTATTCTCAGAAGTGATTAAAAATAGGAACAAAAAATACCATCAGTACTTCGTTTTCTAACATGGTTAATCAGCAAATAACTATAATCTGTGCACTGTTTTTTTGTCGTTACGTTATGGTATACAAAGTTGTGTATTAAGGACAGTTGCCACCAATAAAGGAATTATGAGTGTGTGTCTTCCAGATACAATAGTACTTGGCAAAGTGAACTGGTTACCTGGGCAGGATGGCAGTCCTGTCATGTTAATGTCTGAGAATAAGGGGAGGAAGCATTAGAATACACTGCAGTACTGTTACATGAGGAGCACTATCACACACTACATGTCTTTACGTATCACAGACTGAAGAGATCATTTAGAACAAGGACAGAAATAGAATTTCTCACCTTGGTTCCCCATGAAGCTTCAGTGATAGTACCTATAAAAGTACCTTCCCTGGTGATGTCACTAATGTCCACAGCAGTGTCTTGAATTGTCTTGAATCATCCGTCTTCTGTTTCAGACATACAGGATTATGCTGACTCTTTATTCAATTCTATGCTGACCAATTTTAATATCTTTCCTATCTCCTTGTCCATCAGAGCCTCTCTCATCCAGTAGCCATTCACTTACGGTATATCTTCTAATGTCACAAAGGTAAAAGCTAATACCACAGGAGCAAAAGCAAACTGTCTGCACATCTAGTGGTTAGTGTTTTTGGCTAGTAATGCCGATGTCCAGGTTTTGTTTCCTGGCAGCCACTGAGACGCTAATGCAGTAACATTTCTGCCACTAGTTATTTTGGCCATCTTTACTTTTACACCACAACCTCAACAATCTTGTAAACAATATTATCACAGGTAATACAATAAAAGAATAAGTACAGTATGTTCAGATATGTCATATGGCCTTTGCATATCAAGGATCTAATTCTGAAGTTTTACTCACCATTTCCATCATTTCAGGATCATCAAAATCGTATATTATGTGTTCAAGGATATCTCTGTCAGCAACAAACCCCAGTGCACGAAATGCAATAATGATGGGAATTTCTTGTTTGATATATGGCAATATAGCAACAATGCGCTGTCCAATTGCTGACTTCTTAATGCTCTGTAACACAAAGGCAGTCACTATAGCACTCAGAATAGGAATCATCAATACAAAATTTGATGTAATGGTACTTGTTAATAATGTTCAAGGTTACAAGTTTCTGTCAGAATTACAAAATATTTAGTCACTTGGTGTCTCCAGACCTGTTACACTATGTGAAGCAGCAGCAATGGAAAACCAGCCCCCCCCCTCCACTTTTTTTAAGAACAGAATCTTTTTTTAGCCTGAAGACTGCAGACCACACTTCAAACTACTGGAACTCAACTCATCATAGAGGGTAAGGAAATTAGAATTTATGTTGACAAGATATAGGGGCAATGCACTCGGCAAAGAGTGGAAGTAGAAACTTACTATCTAGGGACTGCGTGGGAGTATGTCCTATATTACACATTGCGATAAAAACAAAGACACAAAAGATGAAGTTTCACCATTAGTGCCAATGTAATATCTGGTTGCAGTGGGTACTGCATCACACCTGTGTGATTCCATTACTTCTTTGACAGTAAGTTTCATTCCTGTCCAAGACAATGGTGAATTCTGTCAAAAGCTTCAATCTTTATGGAGAATGTGTGTGACAAGTGCACCAAGAATGTTTCGTACAGTAAATTCACTACAAAAAGTTTTATGTTTAGAATTAAATTTAGTTCCAATGCTAACATTCCTGAAATCCAGTGAGGTAGTCTCATTTAGTAGTTCTAGGCAATTTTCTTACTAAAGTTCTTGCTAGTATTGTATCAGTAAATTATCTTGGTGATCTGAAGGGAATTGTGATACTAAAAGTATTTATGCAGCTTTTCTTGATGAGCAAAAATAAATTTTTTTATTGGCATATCAATACTTCACCTTACTTTATAATAGAAGGAAACATTCCACGTGGGAAAAATTATATATAAAAAAAATTACTTTATTAGATATAAAATTGTAATTTACTGGTTACAGGTATTTTCTGTGTGAACTAGATTTAAGTTTAGTTCAACAACCTTTTTTTTTTCCTTTTTAAGCAGAAGACATTACCTGCAAGTACTTTCTTGCTTACTGCATTTCTTCGACTATTGAAAATTACTTCAGAACTGACACTTCAGCAGGAGCATGTAGATACGTGGAGCAGAGCTGCCACGTTCCACACGGAACACACACGCAATTTTACATTTCATTCAATATCCTCAAACTCGCAAACTATTAAATGTACCAAAATACAACTAGCATCAGTATGTTCTGGAAGAGCTACACTGTTTTCATTTTAGTTTTATTTACAATGGCAAATTATTGAGACAATATAGAGACTATTTATTAAATTGCATTTCCTTGTGACATTGTCGAATTTGAGTTGTTGGAAAATTTTTTGTTATTGAATTTAGGACGACACATTATGCGAACAACGCTTTAGGAATACACATTTTCATCTGCTCCCAACAAGAAGTATGTCAGATTACCGTAATTTGAGTTAAACGTGACACATAATGCTTTGCTAAAGGGGCCCTCACATGCTCAATATTTATTGCGCTGTGAGGACGAGAATGGCACAACAAAGTTGTGCAATATTTATGCCTGGGATGTGTCAGTTAAAATTCTGCCTTCATCAGCGAACATGTCAGTGCCTGATGATGTGGAACTCCTCTGTACTGCAACTTGCAAACCAGAAGTAGAATTTAAGAAGGATTGATGAATTAAGTCTGAAAAACTTCCAGTAAACATTTCAACGGACCAGGGCCTCTTTCACTGCAGCATAGATTCATAAACCACAACTACCAATTACAAATTAAACAAGTGACCACTCTAATTTACCACGAACTTTCACTGTTTTCTATGTACGTCTCTACTGTTAGCAACTATTGGAAACAAATTCCACTCCAAGAACAAGTGCTGCTCATCATTGCAAATTTAGTTTACCACTCCGATATCAAGCCTCATTCGATATGATTTTTCATAGCTTTTGCATGTTCCATTCTTGAATCTGACAGTACTAAGCATCAACTTGGGATACCCGAGTTAACTCTGTAACTGTAGCAGCTGTGTTGGGATAAAAGGTCGTAATAATTATGTTCACGTCAGTAGGCATAAAACGGCTTTTCCTCCATGTACAGTTGCTTCTTATGGAGAGACTGTAGAACTTTAAGAAGAATTTTTATGTGAAAATAAGAATGACAATGATTTTGATTGTGACTGATTCATTTGTGAACAATTTGAGTGAAATAACTATGGAAACAGTCCACCCTGAAAACTGTTTCAAAAATATCACAGTTTGAAAAGTTTTGTATTGTAATGCTTATGTAAATATATTGACTACAGCAGCACTTTTTGTTTTAATGTGCACTCTAACTGTTTGTCAATGGCCTCACTGTTTCCAGAAGAAGTTTGTGCAAGTCTTTGTGGCATGCTTGGATTGATTTAAATAAGAGTGCACAGAGATAGTCTGTGTCTGCATTACAGAGTGCAAAGCAACAGCACACTCCATCTTTCGTCATTCACTTTCAGTTATTTTCAGGAATTTATTTGGAGTGTATTTAATTTCTCTCTGTCTTAGCAGGAACAGCCTTTTATTGCACAATACTACCCTTACATGGTTCAATATATTCCACAATATATCAAGTACATGTCAATATTTTAAAACACTGTAATGTCATGTGACTAGGGCCTCCCGTCGGGTAGACCATTCGCCAGGTGCAAGTCTAATTTGACGCCACTTCGGCAACTTGCGTGTTGATGGGGATGAAATTATGATGATTATGATAACACAAAACCTGGGTCCCTGAGCGGAGAAAATCGTTGACCCAGCTAGGAATCGAACCCGGGCCCTGAGGATTACTTTGTCGCGCTGACCACTCAGCTACCAGCGGCAGACTAAAACTCTGTAGATTCCAGTATGTTGTGCAAACTGTCAATACATGGTCAGTACCATTGTGCAATGAATATTACGCATGTAAGGGCCCCTTAATGCATATTGCATTTTCTCATCAAACTTTACTTTTTCTAATGTAATGGGATAAAAAAACAACAAACATTGTGTGTTTGCAAGAAAGAAGAATACTGGTACAAAATACACTATCTTCATATTGCAGCAATTTTATTACACACAAAGGGATTTACAATCTGTGATGAAGCCTGGAACCTGAAATGAACTTCATTTGGGCTCAGCATCCTCGTTAATATCCAAAACTTGTGAAATACCAGGTGGTTATAATTAAAGTGCAGCTCCTCACAGAGGTGCAGTGTGGGCTGTAATTATTCTATGGCAGTGAAACTTAGTAAATATTCTAATGCATTAACAGAGAACCAATTTACGTGGGAAAAAACTTAGTTCCAATTTTGGCCACCATGTGCAAATCTGGCACTGTGAATGCATGAAAGACATACAGAAATGTTTCCGTATGTGATGGATTAGAAACCGGACATGGAATGAAGAGGTCAAACTGTTTAACAAGGCATATTGTTTATTTTATTACTGACCACCGCTTGCACAATTTGTCAATGTAAGCACAAAAGACATCAACAAGATGCTGTACAATGATACATTTGCACATGGTGGTGAAAACTGGAACTAACCTTTTGCCATTGTAAATTAGTTCTGCATTAACGCATTAGCATATCTACTAAGTTTTATTGCCATACGATAATTCCATCCCACACACTACTTCCATGAGTAGCTGCACTTCAATTACAGCCACCTCATATGATTTCACTATGCCGGTCATTAAACCCCACACACGGAACAGTCAGCTGAATCCCACACTCACATCTTTTTCTGTGGTAACAGAAAAATTACTGACATTACTCTGCTGTGACAGACGCTTGAAGAGAGACTGTCACTGTCATTATTTAATGAAATGAATACTTTACATAGTATCTAAGACAGCTTCATTTCACCATGCATTTAGTATTATGCACTGGTAACATTAGCGGCTTTCTTCCAATTTTCAGACCCGACTTTCCCAACAGCTTTATTGGCGACAGCTTCAACTTCAGATAGTAATTCGTTCTTGTATTTGCTGGTAAAAAATGTTTACTTTAGGTCTGCATCAATTTTAATGGATTTAAATGACAGTAATATTATGTCAGCCTAATGAGTGTATGCTCTTGTTTTTGCCAGGTCATTGGTTTCTTACCTGGGAGAAGATTATTTGTACATGAATTAGTTTCGTAGGCTCCAAATTTTTATGACTATCACTTACTTCGACACTTTCCTGGTGAAGCCAACCAATCAAACTCTCGCTCTGCTATGGTAGGAATCTTGTCAATAATAACAGAATGGTTGGGATCATTATCAAGAACTGGTGACAGTGCAGGCATGTAAAGCATAAACCACTTCCATCGACTGACCTCTTACAGGAATCCATTGGCCAACAATTCTATGTTGATCTTTTCAACAAAGAAACATTGACAAACCCGCTTCTGGTATTGTTTGGTATCATACAACACAGAATAGTAGTAACATAAAATATTAACCCCACAAGTGTGAAAAATGAAAAATCTCAGTACACAATGAACAACACCACAGAGCAACTTACTATCTAAGGTATATTGCAAGTGCGGAGTATTGTGGCGAGGGTGAAGGTTTGGCAAACAGGTGGTTGCTGCAGTTACACGTCTCACTATAGTGAGCCAAAATATTCGCTTAAGTGTGCCATGCCTCCCACATGGAGCCTCACCCAACTACTACTGTTGCAACTATCATTCCTAAAGCAATTGATATTTGGATGTCCTGGAGCAGTTTTATAGGGAACTATGGATATCTGACCAGAACTGTCAGATATTCATAATTTCTTTCTCTTGTATGACATTAGGATCAATCATACTGCTACAGCTGACATGCAGTTTTGCTGAAAAATAAAATGCCTGTTCTTTAGCATCCTCCACTTTAACCCAGCTTCATGGAATGTGCCTATTTCCAGACCTAATGCGTATGAAAGGTGGATGATGTCACTGTGTTTATGTTTATGAAGCAATGTGCACATTGAATGATTCCATCAATGACTAGCATTAATTCATTAATTAATTAATTAAACCTAAATTAACATTAATGAAATTAATGTTAGATTAATTTACATTAATATTTATTCCTCTCCACAATACTGGGATTTCCTGGATGGAATCAACAAACAAAAAAGTCAACAATGATGGGCAATCACTGACCACCACACAATAGCCTGCACATGTGCACTATCTGATCATAAGTATCCAGAAATATCTTCATCTACATCTACATTTATTCTCCGCAAGCCACCCAACGGCGTGTGACGGAGGGCACTTTACGTGTCACAGTCATTACCTCCCTTCCCAGTTCCAGTCGCGTATGGTTCGTGGGAAGAACGACTGCCGGAAAGCCTCCGCGCACGCTCGAATCTCTCTAATTTTACATTCGTGATCTCCTCGGGAGGTATAAGTAGGGGGAAGCAATATATTCGATACCTCATCTAGAAACGCACCCTCTCGAAACCTGGACAGCAAGCTACACCACGATGCAGAGCGCCTCTCTTGCAGAGTCTGCCACTTGAGTTTGCTAAACATCTCCGTAACGCTATCACGCTTACCAAATAACCCTGTGACGAAACACGCCGCTCTTCTTTAGATCTTCTCTACCTCCTCCGTCAACCCGACGGAGTGGACTTTAATATGGGGTGCATCCAACCCTCACCTTTATGATGAGAACTCTGCTGCGGACTCATTCAACACGGTTTCTGAATTTCTGTGGAGGAATGGCAGCTGATTCTTCATCAAGAGCTGAAACCAGAGAAGGTAGTGATGTTGGACGCTGGGGGTTTAGAGTGTAGTTGACATTCTAACTCATCCCGAAGGTGTTCCACAGGGAATCTGGGATGGCCAGTCCAGTTCAGGAATGTTTTTGTCCACATACCAATACTTCGCAGATATTGCTTTGTGACAGGGTGCATTGCCATGCTGAAACAGTCATTGCCTCCAAACTGTTCCTCTGCTGTAAGCAGCACACTATGCTGTGAAATGTGTTCATGTCGTTCCATACTTAGCATTTTCTTTAGCACAATAACAGGACTACACAACCTAACCGAGGAGAGAAAAAATAAATAAATAAATAAAAAAAATCACCACACCGTAACACCACCAGCTCTGCACTTCACTGCTGTCACTACAGACAATGACGGGTAATGTTCTCCAGGCACTCACCAAACTCATACCGTCTCATTGCCACAGGTTGTTACACAATTCATGACTCCAAATCACTTGTTTACAGTCATCCACCATTCCATGGGGACACCCTTTACACCACCACAAGTGTCATTTAGTGTTGACTTCAGGAGTATGTGGTTTGTGAAGAGCTGTTCAGTCCTTGTGTATCTCATCTTTTTAAGTCCCTACCCACAGTCCTTTTACTATCTGGACTGCTAGTAGTACTTTCAGAATTCACGAGTGATTCCTTCCACTGATTTCATGTGATTTTGTACAACTATCTTTTGGAAAGCTTGATAGTACCTGTCTGTCATTACAGGAGGTCTGCCAGGTCTTGTTTTAGCTGTGATTGTTTCTTCACATTCCCACTTCATAATTGCATCAACAGTCAACTTGGCCAACTTTAGAAGGCTTTAAAGGCCCCTGATGGATTTGTTGCTCAGGGAAAATCCAATGACTAGTCCACATTCGATGTCACCGAGCTTCCCTAACCAACTCACTCTGCTATTACTGCTTCTCTAGTTAAAACAAAATACTCCCTGCCTCCTTTCATACTGGCAGGTCTGCCTCTAGTGGCATCTAGTGATTAATTCCACAAAACGTAGGGAGGTACAGATACTTTTGTTCAGATAGTGTACACACCTGTACACCATTCAGCTCCAGGTGAGTGAGTGCCTATTTATAGCCTTCATTGTTTATACGAGCACAGTAATCATTGACAGTGTACCATTATAAGCAATGTGAAATTAGTTTTTCAATAATTTGTATTTTAAAGATGCTGATTCCATGAATTTCTGAATGCAGGATGCATATTTTACTACAATACAGAGCTTTAAAACATCTAGTGAGTGAAGAAAAACACAGCACGCAATAATTACTTTGAATTTATAATGACGACATACTCCAAATGAAATTAAAATCATATCATTGTCACTTTCTTCCTTGAACTGCAATGTAAATGTTAAATCTGATGTACTGACACTGTTTAGAACATGATAATTGGTAGTTACTTAGTACCAAAACAACCAATCTTATCACTCATTTCTTGATTACTTTAAGAAAAACATGTAACACTGGTGGTTATATGTGAATGGGAAGGGGAACAAAAATTCACAGAAATCACAATATAGACAAAAAATCTAATTACCTGTCCACCCCGAGCCATCATGTTGACCCAGAGGGTTGAAGTAGGACGCGATGAATGTTCTAGGCAGGAACGAATTTCTGCTTTGTATGCATATTTTCCATCTTTCATGCTGAACACATACACCGTATTTGTTGCCATTTTCTCCTGAGCTATCAGAACCTACAAAAACACAAAAATTAAAACATCTCTTATGCATGTAAGCCCAAAAAATAAATCTTGTCAAACAGAAATATCACAATTTCTACCAATTTACCATAGAAAGATCCTTGAATCAAGCAAATTTTGACTTGGAAATAAAGACAATTCAAAGCAAATTAGCCTTATGAATCTAATATCTAATGAATTACTGTTTTTGTCATACTTCAATACAGAAAGACTTACATTTAAGTATTATGGAAGCTGAAGTTTGTTTATTGTATCAACACATTTCAACTAATAATTACAGTTAAAGTATATTCACTACAGAATATAAACTTGTGAAAAAACTTGACTTGTTCAATGTTTACAGCACTGTCTGAAACAGTAAGAGTAAGCACCGTTTTGGCCAGTCAGGGAAGGAGGGGGTGGGGGTAACAAGGTGATAAATTGTGTGTAGTGTCTACAGATGGGCGAGACAAGATCCAAGGTGCGGACCCACAGCAAGAGGTTCTGTGGTGCCTATATGCTCCTATTTTGGTATCCCTGTGTAACAAATTTTGCATTTAACAATGGTGCAAGCTTGGAGTTACTGCTTGTATTTTTAATAGTTATAGTATACCTCTCTCCTTAGCAGCATACAATAAAAAAGATGAAAATGCAGTCATCACTAATCTTACTAGAAAAGAAATGGTGGGACCACTGAATTTTACACACTCCAGCTGTAAAGCCAGGAACTTTATAAGGAAACTTGGTATAGATCCACTTATACAAAGAAGAAAAAAAAACACACACACACACACACACACACACACACACACACACACACACGTTATTGCAGTTGCTGCCAGGTTAATAAAAATTTCAAAAGCTAAGTTGGGATATGGTGTATAAATAACCTAAAGAAAATACTATAAGAAAAGATCTTGTTTGAAATCTCAGTATGCATGTGGCTGGTGTCTATGAACTCGGGGCTCTTGCTGAATTTGATCGCATGTATTCAGAGTACGATGCCGGATGAAAACAACGGCTTCCCGAATTCGTCAACAAAATATTTTGATTGGCAAACTACTAGTGATGCTTATGAAATATAAAATAATGGCAGTTTTGAAACCAGGCAAAGACGAACTCTATGTGGCTAGCTGTAGACCCATCTCCCTTCTTGGTACAATTGGAGATGCTAATTCTCAACTGCATCCAAGAGAACATAAAATAATTCCAGTGGAACAGAGTGGCTTTATAAAAACAGAGTAGCTGAAATCAAGTGCTAATGATCTGAAAAAGGGTTGACTATTTCAAAGATCTCACATGAGCTACATCTTTCGTCAACCTGACTGCAGTTTACAATATAGTATGGAGAGGAGGATTGGCTCCGATGTAATTGCACATTAGATACAAGCAAGTTTACTTAACATGCTTCCTGATCAAACGCTTTCAATTTTACTGAATAGAAAAGCTAGTAGACAGAGAACCCTGAATAATAGACTGCTCAATGATTAACGCTGGCTCCCATGCTGATTGGTTTGTACATCCACAACATTCCAGCAACTAGCTCCATGAAAATCCAGTACCTAGATGAGTTGGTATAATGGGTGTCCAAAAAGTTTCCATTTGAGGTTGTTGCTATAGTGTACATGCAATGTAGTGCGACTTCAATGCTGGTATGTAAGAAAGAGATTAGTGTGGCATTCATGTCTTGATGATGTGTGTGTTCAATACATGCAATAACATGAACTATGGCAACATCATTACTAAATACGTTCAAACAGGGCCAACAAGCTGTTATTCTTTTCCTGGCTACCAAAGACCAAATACCAGCAGACGTTTTTCGGAGAATGAGGAACGTGTGCGAAGGCAGCACGTTTGTCGAAAACCACCATTGTGAAATGACGTGCCAAGTTCCAAACTGGTCTATCAGAGAGCAGGAGATTAGTGTTTAATATCACGTCAACAATGAGGTCATTAGAGATGGAGCAACTGTCCCAGCATTTGACTGGAGCGATTTTGGGAAATCACGGAAAACCTAAATTACGATGGCCAGATGAGAGTTTGAACCTTGTCCTCTTGGTCTATCTGAGACCAGCCTCATCCATTATGATGTCTCCATCAGAAGAATGGTACTGTGCAACACTGAAGAAATTATGGTGTGCAATTAAGGCCAAACGTTCAGGAAAACTAGGACAAGGGGGTGCTGCTGCTTCATGATAATGTACGTTCCCACGTTGCAAATGTCACAATAGAGAAGTGGCGCCAGCAGTCCTGATCTCTCCTCATGTCACTATGCAGCTTTCGTCCCTGAAAAACAAAGGCTTTGATGGGTCGACAATTCCTGTCAAATGAGGACATGCAGCAGGAATTTACAAACTACTTCAAACAGCAAGCAGGACGCGGCGTTTTACCATACAGGTATCTTGTGCGTTGGTAAGCTAATTGTCTCAATGCTCATGGCGATTTTGCCTCATTAGCATACCAATTCTGGCCTTTATGGCCTTCGAACAAACTTTTTGATTGGCCCTTATATGTCTGAATAAAGGTATCAAGTATTGTTACAATAACTAAACAAGTACTTTACAAATGGAGATGTCAACCAAACCCAAGCAAACAGAGGCAACAGCGTTCCATCTCAATAATGAAGAGGAAAACGCAGGAAGTTGCACAACATTTCATGCAGTATAAGTTTCCGATAACTATGTCCCCACATTTCAATGTATCAAATGGACACACTCATTTAAGCAACACTGCACACACCTATCAAAGAAGCTTGGCTCAACAGCAAATCTATTCCACAACATAGCCGGCAACAGATGGGAAGCAAATGCAAGTATGCTATGCAATGATGCACTTTCACTTGTGTACTCAGCTGCTAATTATTGTGGGTCTGGATGGGAAAATCACAAATGTACAACTCAGATAGATGTATGTCTTAATGAGATCATTACTGGCATTGTCAGATCTACCTGCAGTCGGTGGCTGCCTGTTTAATCCAATACTGTTCTTTCAGATATCAAAAGAAAAGCTGGCAAGGTGAAAATGCTCAGATTCTCAATAAGATAGAGCCATATAAGAATGCATTTCTTAGGAGTACTTTCCAGAATTTGCCAGCTTTACACCCAAAGTTATGCAAGCCACCTTGGGTCAATCTTCAAGTTACAGAATTCACCAAGATATGAAAACATGCTGGAATGAACATTCACCTGATGCAAAACTAACAATAAAAGTTGCAGAGTTTTTATCTTCCCTTTCACAAATGGCTGACAAATGCATCCCATATCAAACAAGGGAGATATGGCTTATATCAAAGTGGTGTTATAGTGAAAGTGAAGTGTGTGACAGACGGAGGAAAACAGACAATGGGACATCTTTTAGAGAACTTCCCACTCCACACTTCTAAGTTGACTGCAAGACTTGCAAGAGGTGACACTGCAGTCTGGTTGCCAAAATTAAACATTAAAATATAAATTCTTTACAAATTTATGTTCTGTTACATCGTACATAACAGCAACAACACAAACTGAAATTTCTTGTTATAGATAGGGGTAGTGTAATTACAGCAATTTAGTGATGCCTCATCTTTCTACAATAGATCCACCACCTAACACCAACTGCCATCTTACAGGCTCCTGCAAGTACACTTTGGGCAAATCTGTTTAAGTTACTGATGTCCAAGTTCTCTTTCCACACTGATGTCCAAGCTCTCTTTCCACACTGATGTCCAAGTCCTCTTTCCACACTCACTAGGGGACTGACAGCATGGCTTACTTTTTTACTGGAAAATATTTGCAACCAACAGCAAACTAAATTATTTCATCAAGTATAAAACAAATTTTACCTTCTCTGATCCGTTTATAATGAAGTATCCGCCAGGATCAAGAGGACATTCATTCAACTCAGTCAAGTCACGATCTGTGAGAGTGCTCAGCAAACAATAAGTTGAACGAAGCATTATAGGAATTTTTCCTGTAAACAATTGGCTCATTGTAATAAAAATCAACAGAAGAAAGCTTTCATCAGATAAGGAAATCACAGCAGTTATCAAACATTAGAAACTTAGCAACTATAAACAACATAAGGTTTATAGGTATTGAAAGTAATTACATGGCAAACCCTCACAATAAATAAAAATAAAATGGACCCCAAATATGTATCACATTCAACCAGCTATATGGGTACATATTTAACCAGAGATTCAGTTTCACAACTGAAATATTGAAGTTTTCAGAACTTACTTTCCTAGTTTTAAATTTTGCATACATTAAACCAAAGTTGCCAATTCTGCAGTAACAATCTTACTATCAGAAATCTCCATACTAACCAATGAATGTTTTCTGATGCAGTGTCTCAACAGGTTCTTCTTTATGTTTTTCAACCCTCTTCAATATATCAACATAAAGTGGAGCAGAATATGTCAAGTTACGTAGCCTTGCTTCATTGGGCATCATTGGTGAAGGGGCACCATCTTTCTCCCAGTGAGTTGGTTTTGACAAATATATTTGCTCAAATTTCAGCAAATACCTTGGCTGTTAAAAAAATGACACATTGTTGACATGAAAATCTATAAACAAAAGTTGAATTACAGTATATATTGCAATGGCAATAATACAGACTACATTACCAGTCAAGAACGACTCCATCTTTATTTATGACCTATGGATATTCTTCAAATACAAAGTGCAAATAATCTGAATATGCGGATGTCAGAGACATGCAGCATAAGCTAGAAAACAAGACAAACATAAAAAGCACAATTTATCTGCAACTGCAAAATATGACTTGGCCTGATTCAGAAAGAGGTGGAGGGGAAAGGTTAGTGTAAACTTACATCTTAAAGAGGTTTAAGACAAACCAAGTTAAGTACCAATGTCTAACTTAAAAGTTCATACCTTGCATATGCTAGTACAAATAAAATAACAAAGATTACTTTTAGACAGAGAGAGACAGTAGTGGTATGAAGTCAACTTTGGAATGTGAAGGGCATGCAAAAAGACCGCTTTTATTCCAATTTCAGATTTTGGAGCATTTAAGACCTGGACTGAGATTACAATGAGTGTAATTCAGCAGTGTTTAGCACTATAACATGAGTGAGTGTGACGAAAATAGCTTAACATCCGATGTTAGCAGACAATGTCACTGTTGCCTCCTATCAAAGTCACAGTCAAGACTTTCTTACTGAGAAACCTTGATAGTGGCGTGACTAAACGTTTCGTGTCGTTTACCGGCTATGTGAAGGTCGCCATTTGACATGCAATGCGGAATGTTTTAAAGTGATGTGACATGACATGATGGCAAGTCTGAATAGGCTTCAAGGATTTTAGGAAAGGAAGTTTTCATGTTGACAATCTTCGGACTAAGTTGATGCTGATGAAGTAGTAAGTGGCACTGACATCGTCTGCTACAAGTAAGTTGTAACCTTATTCTCAGCTAACACAGATAGTTGGCCTGGTCTTGCCACACTAGCATATCCTAGTAACGGATTTTGTGTTAGCATGGCATTTTAGTCTTAATTTTACTGATTATTTTGGTTTTATGAAACTCTGTGTAGATCCCGTGAGGATTAGGATACTTTTCTGAGGCCAGATATAAGTATAGAGACCAAATAAATGAAAGCAACAGCTTATTTAGGTTTTATAATACACAGACAACTTTCTGCATAGCTAAGAACATCAATAGATTAAATAATGTTCATTAAAATATTGTTTTCGTTGGAATTGTGTGAACAATACATTTCATGTGAAACGGCGGCAAAGTGCATCATGTGGAATATAATAGACCTCTCTCTGAGTTTTACGTATGTAATTAAATGTTCCTTGGTTGTTGTGTTCACCGTATTTTACCTGGAAGTGCAAATATAGTTACTGGCACAAAGTGTATTTTACTCGTTATTACTTATTCAATTGTGTCGACTCTAACAGTTTTTAATAGTGTAGAACCAGCTCTGTTGAAGGTAAAATTGTAGAGACACTTTTGACAAAACGGATCAGAACATTAAAGCATTTCACATGGCAGCATTCACAGAGGTCATCGAGAGAATGGAACAAGGACGTCACGTCAAGGTTTCTGAAACACCTTTGGGAACTCACCACACATGTATTTATCGCGAAAGAATACGAAAGGTTGCTTCAAATAATTATTTTATTTCTATCTCGCGAAACACTTCAAACAATAACTATATGAGAATCTTACTATGCCGAGAGCGGCAAAGATAATCCTTTTTAACTTCACAGAGAATATTGTTCACTTGTGGTGCCTTGTGTGCTTGATGCTGTCACATAAGCCACCCCCCTTTTTTTTCTTTTTTTAAAGCCATCATGTAACAGATTGCAATGAAAGATTGTAATTATGACTGCAATGAAAACAGAACTGAATTAAGCCAGCCACTTTACCATTACAATGGCTGGAAGGTCAACAGGGGGTTCTTTGCTGGTTTCCTAGAGGGGACATCACTTATTACACATGCAAACAGAAAAATAATACAGAAATAAACTAATGGGACAACTATGGAAATGAGAGGTTTTCAGCAAGCTCAAACCAAATATGTGACACTTTCCAAACAAATTCAGCCAACAAATCTAGCAATGGCAAAAATTATATCAACACAATGTCTTTCATGCTCAGCTTATACTTGGTATCCATTTTTGTTAGTTATTGATATGACAATGAAGCTGACAAGTATGTCCCTGCATGCCGTTATGGAGGATGACGTGTTGGCCATGATTAAATCCCTACAATTCTTCAGTTTAATTGCTGACTGTATGAAGTGTTATGTTTGCAGAGAAGCTTCGAACAAAGTTGCCGCAACTCTGGTCAGGGAGCAGTACATGTGGCATTGTCTGCAGGCAACATGTAGCGTTCTATCTGGAGGGATGCTTGGATTGAGAATTCTAGGCCAGCCATTTGAGAGACTGTGTTGATGACGCTTTTGTAATTGCTAGATTTGTGTGTCAGCTGACTTTCGTTGTTAACTGTGTTTTTTATGGTTTCACTGATTTTAATAATAGTGTGTGTTTGTGCATAAGTGTGTGTTTTTTGAGTATTGAAATCTGTGTGAATGCAATTTTGTGAATTTCTAGGCTGTGCTGTTAGTTGCTGCTGATTCCATTGGACTGTAATGCATATACTGTGGAATTTATTTTACCTACATTGGTGAGGTTACATTTACAATATCAGCTATATGAGAGAGTTTTTGTTTCATGGTACCATGAACTTAGTTTTAGCTATATAGATCAAGTGAAGTGTTATACAGTGCATTCGTCAAGTTGTGCGTGGTTTTTTGTATCATGGAATTCATTTGAACTATGTAGGTCAATGGAAGTTTCAGATAACATTTTTTTCTGTTTTCCGATTCTTTTTGTGGTTTTGTTAGTTGCTGAGAATCTTGCTTGAGTTTTGCATTAGTATTTGTTTTAGTACACCTTCCGTATTAGAATCATTGTACTTATTTTGCCACACCCAAAATACTAATTCCCGTGGTTGTCCCACTAGTTTCATTGAATTTCTGCAAATGTATCCATCATCTTGACATTATAGATCAAACTTGACAGGTGGAAACGCACTCTTCACTTTCACCAAAAATCTGAATAAATCCTCACCATGTGATAAACGAAAGTATTTCATTAAATTCAACTCGTTTGGAAGGTGAATGAAACTTGAGAACATTTACAATTTGGCAACATGTAACAAATTTTCACTGAACATACAAGAACAAGGAACAGAAGGGCTATTACTAAATGTACACAATAGGTCTGTAGCAACCACAAAGTTTTTACTGGTTAATACCAATTGTCAACAAACATTGAATCAACCCAAACTGATACTGGCAAGAGACTAGTGGAGTTTTCATTCTTTTTTGTGTTCCTGTAGACAACTCAACACTTGTATTTGGTGTGTTGTTTCTTTTACTCTCTTTTACTCTTAAATTGACATTCTGACAGAGCTTTCCATACCACATTTGGATATCTATGTACAGGATTGTTCTTTTTCCCTTATGAAGCTGACAGATTAATATTTTTGTAATGCACATGAGACAAAAGCATTACTATTCTAGTAATAAGTGCTCACAAATTATTTGTCCAATACATTAATTTTCACTTCACCAAACCACTTCCTGATCCAATTACGTCATGTGGTGTAATTTTGAAGTCCGGTATTGTCGCAGAGTCCATAATAATACACAGTCAAAATTTTTACAAGAAAATGAAACTGACAATGAGATTGAACATCTCAAAACTTTTAAACTGTGTCACTAAAAGCTCAGAAATCACTATTTATGCTACATTACTGTGTGCAGTATTCCACATGTCTGCTACTCATACTGCAAAGCTCTTCCTTTAACACTATCCCTCTGACTGAAAGCCAACGATATTTACTTATCACTTTCCAACGTCTTTTCTAATATTCACAGCACACCTTCTCATTAGAGTCCAAACTAGCATAACTGTGAGAACCAGAACAGCTAAAACATAAAAATTATTTTATGTGTAATCTGGATGAAATGTGACTTTCTTGCAATCCTTGGAGCAGAAACCCGCATTTAGTACATATATATATCTTCATCAATGTTTGGACTGATGGCAATTTTGAAACAACTAAATTTCTTCCTTGTAATAAAATTTAAATTGTCACCCATGTATTATCTATGCCTCACAATATCAATTTTCACCCTTCATAAAAGTCACTAGAATGAGCAAGACCAAACTGAACCCATTACACCACACAACACGAAATCCCTAAACGCACCACCAGAGGGTACAACAAACTGCAACATAATGACACCAACAACCACGCCACACTCACAAACCAAACTACGCGCCGTCATGATGTCACACACAACAGCCTTACGTCATGAGTCAAAGACGACAGGTGGGATCGGACGCCTCGGTCTACCAGAAAAGACTCCTGGCACTTAAATCTATACTCGATGTTAACAAATTTATCTCCTTCAGAAACGCTTTCCTTGCTATTGACAGTCTACATTTTATATCCTCTGTTTCGACCATCAGTTATTTTGCTCCACAAACATCAAAATTTATTTACCACTTTAAGTGTCTCATTTCCTAATCTAATTCCTCAGCATCGCCTGATTTAATTCGACTACATTCCATTATCCTCAATTTGCTTTTGTTGATGTTCGTCTTATATCCTCCTTTCAAGACACTGTCCATTCCATTCAACTGCTCTTCCAAGGCCGTTGCTGTCTGACAGAATTACAATGTCATCAGCAAACCTCAAAGTTTTTATTTCTCTTCCATGGATTTTAGTTCCTACTCCAAATTTTTCTTTTGTTTCCTTTACTGCTTAATCAATATATAGATTGAATAATGTCGGGGATAGGCTACAGACCCATCTCACTCCCTGTTCAACCACTGCTTCACTTTCATGTCCCTCGACTCTTATAACTGCCATCTGGTTTCTGTACAAATTGTAAATAGCCTTTCATTCCCTGTAATTTATATCTGCCACCTTCAGAATTTTAAAGAGTAGTCCGGTCAACATTGTCAAGCGCATTCTCTAAGTCTACAAATGCCAGAAATGTATGTTTGCTTTCCTTACTATATCTTCTAGGGTAGGGTCGGTATTGCCTCACATGTTCCAACATTTCTACAGAATCCAAACGGATCTTCCCCGAGGTCAGCTTCTATCAGTTTTTCCATTTGTCTGTAAAGAATTCGTGTTACTATTTTGCAGTCATGACTTATTAAACTTGTAGCTCGGTAACTTGCAAACCTGTCAACACCTGGCTTCTTTGAGATTGGAATTACTATATTCTCCTTGAAGTCTGGAGGTATTTCACCTGTCTCATACATCTTGCTCATCAGATAGTAGAGTTTTATTATGGCTGGCTCTCTCAAGGCTATCAGTAGTTCTAATGGAATGTCTACTCCCCGGGGCCTTGTTTCGACTTAGGTCTTTCAGTGCTCTGTCGAACTCTTCATGCAGTATCATATCTCCCATTTGATCTTCATCTACGTCCTCTTCCATCTCCATAATATTGCCCTCAAGTACATCGCCCTAGTATAGACCCTCAGTATACTCCTCCCACCTTTCTGCTTTCCCTTTTTTGCTTAGTACTGGTTTTCCATCTGAGTGACACAAAGTCTCAGCAACGCGAACAGTTAAAATATCACCCTTTTCCTTTTATTACAAACTGGTGGAATTGTTTGTTCGCGACACAAATTACTACAAATTTGTGTAAGACTATTTGAAGTAAAGTAAAAACATACAACTTCCATTCGAGTTTCAATCTTGGCAAACTTAAGAATTATACTATGACTTCGTATGAATGTATCTTAGAAAAATGATGGGAGTAAAACCAATGATTATTAAACTAGGCTGATGCTTACTCTTCTGTCTGCGCGGATGTATCTAAATAAAAACAAAAGCTGCCTATATCCAAAATTTTAACGGAACACACACACACACACACACACGTTGGTTTACATCAACTGCAAAGGGAATTTTACAAGTGAAACACAGTCAACGTCGGTTAGTACCGTGTTCCAAATATATTGAAGACTGGTAATCTGTTCGTAATCAGCTCAGAGGCACTATTCAGTACGACAATACTGCAAGCTACAGCACTAAATGGCAAAGTGAAACTAAAAAACATACAGGATTCTCAATTTCTCCTGATGTATGCTGAGCTTCTGCCTGCAACTCGATTTGTGGTGAATCCTCTACGATACGTTGAACCGACATCTGGATAAATTCATCGAATGAGTCCAACTGCTGTCGTACAAGACCCTTTTCATCAAAATACGCGTTGATAACAATCCAGCAGGCCTCCTGCCACAGTTCTGAGGAGATTTCCTCGCCATCGTCTTCATACTGATCTGTCATAACAATTGAATAAATATTAAACATGCTTGTTTGCAATAATAGTGACAACTAATAGAATAATCGGAACACTCATATAAAACATAACTACTTACCTTCGTCATCATACATCCTGTGTTGTTAATAAAACTAAATCACTTCAAATTACCAAGCACCTTCCACCAACAACTCCACCAAAAACAGTACGAAGTACCACTGTCAGTCAAAGATAATGTTGAGTTCGCTTATACTAGTGATCTCGGTACAGGACTCACTGGTCTATACAGGATACTGTGAAAGATGTCGCCAGAGACAGGCTGTGTGTGATTTGGCTAGGCCGAGTCATACTAGATATCAACGGACAGTCACATCACGACACCGTAGCGTTCTAGGGTGTATCCACACTGGACGTTACGTCAATTCGCCCAGCACCGATCGTTGAAAGTGAGGTTATGAATTACCACTGCGGTAAAAAAAGTCGGAGTATTGTATCGGTATTGAGGAACTAACAACGATAAAGTTTATTAATGAACAAAGCAAAACTCATCACAGATTTCCTTGATCAACTTTGTGTGGTAAATTACTGAGGAGTGAAACAAGATTCCAAAACATCGACACTAATTTGCTAACGAAAATACGTACGCACAAACCCTGAAACAATATTTATATCGAAATAAATAGAACCTATTCATCCGATCCATTTTTGTTCATTTTATGTAACAAATCACGTCATAAACAATAGTATTTTCTCCTTAAATAGAGCTGACTTTTGTACATAGAAATTTATTTAATGAACATCGCTCCATCACCTTATTTATAAGTGAAGCCAGATATCTGAAAACTAAAATTTATTTAGGTTTTACAATAACAGAACAGAGATGACACACACACTGTTAGTCAGATAGTTTTGTAGTGACCTATTTCTGACAATCGATCCCTACAAGTGTACAGTGCTTCATAAACATTCCGTGAAGTGTTAATTTGCGTGCAGTGATATAGTTATTCTTTGACTTAGCTTTAGTTAGTTATTCCATGCTGTTCATGTCTACACTATTCATTCATGTGTGTAGTGTTCAGTTATTGCTAAATGTATGTGGGAATAAAGGAATTGTTTTCTCCAACACCCACATTTGGTGACACCCGACGAACTACGTAACATCCGCGTCGGCTTCAGCGTTTAAGGAAGTTCCGCAACGTTCACGCTTGTAACTGTCCGCGCCAGCCGCGTCGCGCTCGTTTCAGCACGATAATGATCGATTCGCCAGTCTCAATTCAACCTGAAGCCAGCAGTGCAATTAACAGGGTGACAATAAAACCTCCACCATTCTGGTTACATAATCCTCTGTTGTGGTTTGCCCAGTTAGAAAGCCAGTTCGTCCTCGCACAAATATCTGCGACCGAAACTACTTACAGCTATGTGGTTGCAGCACTTACAGAAGGTCTAGCAGCAGAAGTACAAGATATCCTATCCGCACCACCGGATACCGATCGTTATGCATCCATTAAAAACGCATTAATAACGCGTTTGTCACAATCAGAGGCAAAACGACTAGAGAAGCTACTGCGCACTGAAGAACTCGAAGATCGCACTCCATCACTCTTACGACGTTTGCGCACACTGGCAAGTAACACTGTAACTGATGATGTGCTACGAAATATATGGTTGTCTCGGTTGCCGTCAGACACTCAAAAAATTCTCACGGTATGTGCAGGAGATTTAAACGCACTGGCACAAACGGCCGACACGTTAACTGAAATGTATCCCACATCAAGTGTCTCAACATTAACGCCACAGCAAGAAAATTCGCCCACAGTGACGCTAGTCTCCCTACAATCACAACTGGCAGAGCTGACCACACAGGTAGCTGCATTACAAACAACGCACAACCGCCAACGGCCACGCCGCCGACGGTCACGAAGCCGCAGTCGATCACGATCACTACAGAACTTATGCTGGTACCACAAGACATTTGGTAATGATGCACGAAAGTGTACGCCACCTTGCAAGTGGAAACACGAGGCAGACACCGTAGCAGCGAGAACTTACAGTACAAACACTCGCCGACTTTTTGTGACAGGCCGCGAAACAAAACTACAGTTTCTCGTCGATACAGGCGCAGAAGTGTCCGTATATCCAGCAAACCGCCTATCACGCCGGAGCTGCGACGACTGTTATCTATACGCCGCCAATGACTCCAAAGTTAGAACATACGGTCGAGTAACATTATTCCTTAACTTGGGGCTACGCCGTGTGTTTGAATGGCAATTTACAGTGGCAGATATATCACAGCCTCTTATCGGAGCAGATTTTTTGTCCTTCTACGACTTACTGTCAGATCTGCGACGTCAGCGACTAATAGATTTGACTACTAGTCTGCATACAACAGGAAAAGTCCGTTGTATCACACCACTAGAGGTACGCACAGTCACAGGCGACACACCATATATACGATTACTGAAAGGATACCCGGAGATCACACAGCAATCGCCTACTCTCCCACCAGTCAAGCATATAACCGTCCACCACATTTTGACCACGCCAGGGCCACCAACTCACGCTTGGCCTAGACGTTTAACGGCCGAAAAGTTAAAAGTGGTAAAGCAGGAATTTCGCAGCATGCTGTCACAAGGTATCTGCAGAGTTTCTAGTAGCAGTTGGGCATCCCCAATTCACATCGTGCCTAAAAAGAAGAATGGATGGCGCTCCTGCGGTGACTCGCCAACTCAATGCAAGGACCATTCCAGACCGGTACCCAGTTCCACATATAGAAGACTTTTCTGCAAATGTTCACGGTAAGACTATATTTTCTACCATTGATCTAGTTCGAGCTTACTATCAGATCCCTATAGCTGCAGAAAACATTCCTAAAACAGCGGTGACAACACCATTCGGTCTATTTGAATTCACCCGAATGCCATTCGGACTATGTAATGCCGCCCAGACCTTCCAACGTTTTATGGATGAGGTTACAAGAGATTTAGATTTTTGCTATGTGTATGTAGATGATTTATTGGTGATGTCTGCATCGGAAGAGGAGCACTTACAGCATTTCGCACAAGTGTTTGACTGCCTACGCACACATGGACTAGTAATTAATCCTTCCAAGTGTGTTTTTGGTGAGAAAGAGGTCCACTTTGTAGGATATTTGGTGAATGCACAGGGTATTCGACCGCCACACAGTAAAGTAGAGGCCATAAACAAATACCCCCGCCCTTTCACAGTCAGAGAATTACGACGATTCATTGGAGTAGTGAATTTCTACCAACGCTTCATTCGCAATCATGCACTGATAACTGCACCATTGAATGAACTACTTAAAGGCGCGTCTAAACCTAACCACTGTGTGCACTGGACTATCGAGGCGGACACCGCGTTTCACGCTATAAAAAAAGCTGTAGCAGAGGCCGCGCAATTAGCACACCCGGTCGCGCATGCTCCACTCGCTCTCATGGTTGATGCTTCGTCCACTGCCATTGGTGCCGTACTTCAGCAACAAATTGATCAGTTATGGCAGCCCATTGCATTTTATAGTCATTAGTTGTCACCATCTCAGCAACGTTGGGCAACTTATGACCGTAAGCTATACGCAGCTTATGCGGCAGTAAAAAAATTCAGACACGCATTAGAAGGGCGACCGTCCACGATTTACACAGATCATAAACCGCTTACCTATGCCTTTAAGGTAAAGCCAGGGAAAGCATCGCCCAGGCAGCTGCGACACTTAGATTATATCAGCCAGTTCACGACCAGCATTGTGTATGTGGAAGGGAAGCTAAATGTTCCAGCTGATGCACTTTCTCGCATAGAAGCAGTGTCCACAGTACCAGATGACATCGCACAGGTGGAAGCAGTGACAAAGGCCATTGATTACGACGCCCTCGCGCATGTGCAACAATGTGATAGTGAGTTGCGTGATCTATTGCAACAAGAGAAAGGATTGAAGCTACAGCTCGTGACATTTCCTGAAGCAAGCATTGAGTTGTACTGTGACGTAGCAAGAGGAAAGATACGTCCATTTGTGCCACAGCAATTCAGAACACAGGCAATTGCATCAATGCACAATCTGTCACATCCAGGAGTAAGAGCCACACTCAGATTGGTCAAACAAAAATTTTTATGGCCATGTATGCTCACAGACTGTAAAACATTTGTGAAGCAATGCTTGGCGTGCTAGAGGAATAAAATCACACAGCATGTCAGGGCACCATTAGACACATTTCTTCCACCAAATCAGCGTTTTGACCATGTGCATGTTGACATCATCGGCCCACTCTCGACATCGGAAGGCTACAGTTATTGCCTCATGGTGATTGACAGATTTACTAGGTGGCCTGAGGCATTTCCAATGAAGGATATCACTGCAGAAACTATAGCTCAAACATTTTTTCGTGGTTGTATTGCCCGGTTTGGAGTTTCACTGAGAATTACAACTGATCAAGGACGACAATTTGAAGCCTACGTTTTCAAAGCATTGGCTACGTTATTAGGTACGAAACGCATACGCCCCACGGCATACCACCCCGCATCAAATGGCTTGGTTGAGCGTCTTCATCGACAGTTAAAGGCAGCACTGAGATGTCACGCAACACCGAATTGGACAGAGACATTACCTATAGTAATTTTGGGTCTACGAACGTCATTCAAAAGTGATGTGAAAGCAACAGTAGCAGAACTGCTGTATGGACAAACGTTACGCCTACCTGGAGAATTTCTGCATAGCATGGCAGATGATACAATCACAGCCTCAGAATTCGCCACAAGATTAAGAGAGCATATACGCCAATTGAGACCAACAATGCCCAGAAACCAGCTTGGAAGACACTCGTTCGTTTTTGCGGAGCTAGACAAGTGCACGCTTGTATTCTTATGCAATGATACTGTGCGTAAACCACTGCAGCCTCCATATGACGGACCATATCCGGTAGTCAGTATGGATACCAATACTTTCCGCATAATGATTAACGGTACACCCACCATAGTTGCAGTGGACCGTATCAAGCCTGCATTTCTGGACGCAACAGACACCACAGCTACTACTGAACACAAACCAGAGAAGACAGGAGAAGCTACAAGATGTGTTGCTGTACCCCATGAACACCACAACGCTCAGCGAACACGTCACTGCAACACCAAGACCGACGTCGAGGACTACTACACCACTCTCTGATAAAACCACTGACACACGTGATGCACCGCCCGGTTTCAAGAAAGAAGTAGTTACAAGAGCTGGATGGCGTGTGAAATTTAATCTGCAGTATCATTAGCATTAAAGGGGGGAGTCATGTAGTGACCTATTTCTGACAATCGATCCCTACAAGTGTACAGTGCTTCATATACATTCCGTGAAGTGTTAATTTGCGTGCAGTGATATAGTTATTCTTTGACTTAGCTTTAGTTAGTTATTCCGTGCTGTTCATGTCTACAGAATTCATTCATGTGTGTAGTGTTCAGTTATTGCTAAATGTATGTTGGAATAAAGGAATTGTTTTCTCCAACACCCACAGTTTCATCTTTCGAGAAAAATAATCCATGGGACATGAAACTAACTAAAGCCATTTTCACACACATAACTAATATTACGTTAAAGGTTATGGCTTCCTATAGTGAAATCCGTGAGCAACCGTTCACACAATGCCACAAATTCAACGTAGTTGCACAGCTTTCAATATGGTATCAACTGAAAACATAAAAGGGGCGGAGAGGGGGGGGGGAGAAATCAATGTTATAGTGCCTTTAGAGCTGTGACCAGAGTGAAATACAAGGAAGACGAAACACAAATGTTGGACCTTAAAACAGATTTCGCGCAGGGATAAATCAGGAGCCATAAACACATTTATAAAAGAACTAACACTCAAAGACAGTACTGCTGTCTGCTATGACAAACTGAAATAAATGATCGTATGGTACTGAAATCAGGGTAACCTCACCTGGAGAACTTCGGCTGCTGAGTTGCAAGTTTTTTCAGCTGATGCCACATTGGGCGACGTGCGTGCCGATGACGATTAAATGATGAAGAGGGCAACACAACACCCAGCCACGAGCGGAGGAAATCACCAACCTGGCCGGGAATCGAACCTGGACTCGCTGCGCCCCAGTGAGATGCACTGCCACTCAGTTAAGGAGGCGGACTATTGCAAACTAACCAACAGCTGGCGTGTGATTATTATCTGCAGACACCCACTCTTCCAAGATTTTAGAATGTTATTGTATTCATTGATGTAGCAATTCGAATAATTAATTTTTAGTTTAATATCTGTCACATCACACTCACGGACTATTCTCGCACATGATCCGCAATTTATACAGCGCCTGGTCTCACAAACATGAAGTCTATATGAATCGCTTTTTTGTTTACATATTATTTCTTTATTCATCCAAAAATCTTCCAAGATTGTCAGATACATCACTGGTTTGCAAGATTGTCAGATACATCACTGGTTTGCAAATATGACACACACACACACACACACACACACACACACACGCACGCACACACACACAGCTACAGAAGGTGACAAAGTGTACCTGTCGATCTCTGTTTTAACACACACTGAAATCGACAGAAGTACAGCAGCAGTTACTCCATAGTAACTGCGCCAGAATGCTTGTGTATCGAAATACAGCCACCAGGAAGCAGTGGTGGAAAGGAAGTGGCACGACAAAGTACAACTAGGAGAACTTCTTGTGGCGCAATAAAAAGTTACGTCTCTTACGTTGTGCATGCAACTGCAGTATGCCAATAGCTGTGGCACAACTTTTGTTGCGTGTTTGAACGTGGCTTAACTAAGTGTAAATTCCAACTCTGTTTTGTCATTGTAAAGCTTAAATCATTTTTCATTGTCACATATCTGGCCTCATTTAGGGAAGAACACTCAATGGAAAGAATATCCAAGTCGTCAAGGAACTTTTGGCATTTGCCTTGAAAATAAAGCAAAATAACAAAAAAAAGATTTAAAGATAAAAAAATACGAAATCCAGTACTATAACATGAGTGAGTGTGACGAAAATAGCTTAACATCCAATGTTAGCAGACAATTTCACTGTTGCCTCCTATCAAAGTCACAGTCAAGACTTTCTTACTGAGAAACCTTGATAGTGGCGTGACTAAACGTTTCGTGTCGTTTACCAGCTATGTGAAGGTCGCCATTTGACATGCAATGCGGAATGTTTTAAAGTGATGTGACATGACATGATGGCAAGTCTGAATAGGCTTCAAGGATTTTAGGAAAGGAAGTTTTCATGTTGACAATCTTCGGACTAAGTTGATGCTGATGAAGTAGTAAGTGGCACTGACATCGTCTGCTACAAGTAAGTTGTAACCTTATTCTCAGCTAACACAGATAGTTGGCCTGGTCTTGCCACACTAGCATATCCTAGTAACGGATTTTGTGTTAGCATGGCATTTTAGTCTTAATTTTACTGATTATTTTGGTTTTATGAAACTCTGTGTAGATCCCGTGAGGATTAGGATACTTTTCTGAGGCCAGATATAAGTATAGAGACCAAATAAATGAAAGCAACAGCTTATTTAGGTTTTATAATACACAGACAACTTTCTGCATAGCTAAGAACATCAATAGATTAAATAATGTTCATTAAAATATTGTTTTCGTTGGAATTGTGTGAACAATACATTTCATGTGAAACGGCGGCAAAGTGCATCATGTGGAATATAATAGACCTCTCTCTGAGTTTTACGTATGTAATTAAATGTTCCTTGGTTGTTGTGTTCAACGTATTTTACCTGGAAGTGCAAATATAGTTACTGGCACAAAGTGTATTTTACTCGTTATTACTTATTCAATTGTGTCGACTCTAACAGTTTTTAATAGTGTAGAACCAGCTCTGTTGAAGGTAAAATTGTAGAGACATTTTTGACAAAACGGATCAGAACATTAAAGCATTTCACATGGCAGCATTCACAGAGGTCATCGAGAGAATGGAACAAGGACGTCACGTCAAGGTTTCTGAAACACCTTTGGGAACTCACCATATACGTATTTATTGCGAAAGAATAGGAAAGGTTGCTTCAAATAATTATTTTATTTCTATCTCGCGAAACACTTCAAACAATAACTATATGAGAATCTTACTATGCCGAGAGCGGCAAAGATAATCCTTTTTAACTTCACAGAGAATATTGTTCACTTGTGGTGCCTTGTGTGCTTGATGCTGTCACATGAGCCCCCCCCCCTCTCTCTCTCTCTCTCTCTCTCTCTCTCTCTCTTTTTTTTTTTTTTTTTTTTTTTTTTAAGCCAGGCGCTCCTGCAGTATGAGGTAACTTGCACTTTACTTGCCAAACAACCTCATGTAAAAAGTGACTGCAGGTGCAGGTTGCTCCCGTCTGGTGTCAGGTTTGACATTTGTTGTCACCTATTCCATGGAACTGTCCATCAGCTTGTCTATTTTCTGTTGAGGAAGCGAAATGTCGGGATAAGTAAGTAGAGTATCCTCTTCCATGCATGCTGGTTTGATCCTCTCGATGGAAACTGTTTCTTGTTTTCCATCTTTGTGCGTTTTTGAATATGTGGCTTCCCTTTTCTATCACATTGTAAGGACGAACATAGTGCGAGATAAATATGTGACATACTTCATTGTCCTGAGGCCACAAATGATACATTGTTTCCAAGTCCTTGTGCATGTATAATGATAGTTATCATGTAGAGCTCTACAAGAGTCCTACGATGTCCACATGGAGATGTGAAAATTTGCTTGTGCGCTTTGGGAACTCAGCAATTGGTGCAAACACATACCTTCCATTCTTGTTTCACTGATATGTTGAACACATACATGCCCACACCCTACAATCTCTTTGCACCCTGGGCCGCATCACTTTGGCAGTGACCATCTTAACTGCACCTCGCACATCTGGGTGTATCAGATTGTGCAGCATTTCGAAAACTTGCTGGCAGTATGGTTCTGGAATATAGGTCCACTGTTGACCTCTTGCCACGTCACATCAGATTCCTTCTGAGACATCTGGAAATGGTACTCGTTTGAGTCATAATCCAGTGCATGGTTCCTGGAGAAGACTATGTAAAAAAGATCGACGTGCTGCTCTGATGCTAACTTATCCCCATGAACAGATCATAGATTGACACAGTTCTTTGATTGATAGTCTGCGACCACATTCTATTTTCCTCTTATGTGCTGCACGTGTGTTGCGAACTGAGTTATATATTCGATGTGCCTGTGCTGACATGGCGAATTAATCTCTGTGCTTCATTCGAAAGTGGAAACCAGGGGCTTGTGGTCGGTGAAGATCGTAAAACGTCCCTGTCTATAGCTGTGTGAAAATGTTGGACTGCCAGGTACACTGCAAGCAATTCATGGTCAGTGGCGCTCCATTTTTGTTGTTGTGCATCAAATTCTTAGAGAAGGATGCAAGTAGCTGTAACTTCTGGTCGGACTTTTGTGGCAAGGCTGCACCTACTGCTGTCTGCCTTGTATCTACCATAACAGCTACAAGACTGCCCAGTTTTGGATGCCCTAGTAGCTCTGCACAGGAAAGATATTCCTCATCTTTCCTGTGAGCAACGCTGTGAGTGGCTCCTGGGATACCGCGAGTTCAGGAACATGGCGTCTAAAATAATTTAGCATTCTCAAAAATGTGTGAAGGCTTCGACCCATTCACGTAATGGTGCCAACCCAGCCGCTAACAGTAAGTGTTCCAGGAAATAAACTCCAGTCTTTCCTATGACAAACTTCACTTCATTAATAATGATGCCATAATCTTGCAGCAGGCGGAAAAGCTGTCGTGGGTGCTCTGCGTATTGATCTACCGAAGCAGAGAATACTAAAACGTCATCCATGTAACAAAATACAAATGGCAAATAGCATTACTTCAGGCATGAACCTCTGTCACATCTGCACGGCATTACTGAGACCGGATGCCATTAAATTATGTTCCGAAAGTCAGAAACGCGTGGTCATTGCAGCTTTTTTAATATCCGCCAGAGCTATGGGAATCTATCATACTAAATACTGTTGCGCCACCAATGGTATTGCTGAAGTCCATCACGTTAGCAATGGGGCACTGGTCAGGAATTGTCCGTGCATTGAGTGCTCTGTAATCGCCACGTATCCTCCAGGATTTTTCTTTTGTTTGGAACCATGTGAATTGGCGATGACCAGTCGCTATCAGAACTAGTTACAATACCTGTTTTTAGCACTTTGTCTAACTCGAGCAGTTTCTCTGGAGCCAGGCCCCACAGCGAAAAGTATAGAAACAAAAAAGTTTTGTGTAGAGAAACATATAGAAGCATGTGCCTGTGAGCTTAAATTAAATAAAGGCACATTTATAATTGTAACTGTATATAGGTCCCCATTGGGAAATTTTCATCTGTTTCTGAAAAATTTGGACTCCTTGTTGTGCTATCTGTCAGACAGGGGGAAGCAAATTATTATTTGTGAGGACTTCAATGTAGATTCTCTGAAAGAGGGTAATAGGAAAAATGACCTTGAAGTATTACTCGGTTCTTTCAATTTGACACCTGTTATTGATTTTCCTACTTGGGTGGTAAAGGATAGCAGTTCACTGATAGATAACTTCTTTATAGACCAAGATAAGTTTAACCAGATAAATGCTCAGCCTGCTGAGAATGGTCTTTCTGATCATGGTGCACAGCTAGTTACAATATATGACATAGCTCCATTCAGCAGTACTAAACAGTCCTCCAAAGTAGTATGTTCAGTAAACGATTTAACAATTGCAATTTTCAGGGAAAGCCTACAGCAGTTAGACTGGGATGAGGTGTACTGTGAACCTGATGCCAATTTAAAATATAATTTATTTCATGACACTTTTGTAAATGCATTTGAAAACTGCTTCCCCAAGAAAATAGTTAAATATACTTGTAAGAAACCATTTAACAAACCATGGCTTACTAAGGGCATAAAAATATCTTGTAACCGGAAAATGGAAATGTATCTGACAGCAAGAAAGAGTAGTGACCCAGAAACTATCAAACATTATAAAAACTACTGTGCTATATTAAGAAAAGTTATTAAAAAATCCAGAAGTATGTGTATCATGTCTGAAATCAGCAACTCTGATAATAAAATTAAAACAATTTGGAATATTATTAGAAGAGAAACAGGTCAACCAAGAGCACAGGAAGACAGTATTACCATCAAATTGAATGAAAACTTTACGAACAAAAAGTCAGAAGTTGAAAATATTTTTAATAATCATTTTCTAAATGTTGTGGATATAGTAGGATCCAGGTGTTCATTAGAAGATGCTAGGCAGTTAATGGAAGAGGCCATACCTATGCAATTTGATACAATTGAAATCTCACCCACTTCTCCCTCTGAAATTAGGAGAATAATAAACTTGCTTAAAAGCAAAAACTCACATGGAGTTGATGGCATTTCCAGCAAAATACTAAAAGCTTGTTCTCAACAGATAAGTAAGATTCTCAGCCACCCGTGTAACAGCTCTCTGGAACAGGGCATTTTCCCTGATAGACTGAAATATGCTATTGTTATACCCTTGCATAAAAAAGGGGATGATCTGATGTCAAAAATTACCATCCAATCTCCCTTCTAACAGCTTTATCCAAAATTTTTGAGGAAGTAATGTATTCAAGAGTAACTTCACATAGCTGTAAAAATGAAGTACTAATAAAATGTCAGTTTGGATTCCAGAAAGGTTTTTCAACAGAAAATGCCATATATGCTTTCACCAATCAAATGTTGAATGATCTGAATGGCCGAACACCACCCATTGGGATTTTTTGTGATCTCTCAAAGGCTTTTGACTGTGTAAATCATGAAATTCTGCTAGACAAGCTCAAGTATTGTGGCATGAGTGGGACAGTGCACAAATGGTTTAATTCGTACCTAACTGGAAGAGTGCAGAAAGTTGAAATAAGCAGTTCTCATAATATGCAAAGATCAGCACATTCCTCAAACTGGGGAACAATCAAGAATGGGGTTCCACAAGGGACGGTCTTGGGTCCTTTGTTGTTCTTATTATATATTAATGACTTGCCATTCTACATTCATGAAGAGTTCTCTTTGCTGATGATACAAGTATAGTAATCACACCTGACAAACAAAAATTAACTGATGAAATTGTCAATAATGTCTTTCAGAAAATTACTAAGTGGTTCCTTGTAAACAGACTCTCACTGAATTTTGATAAGACACAGTACATACAGTTCTGTACAGTAAATGGTATGACGCCATTAATAAATATAGACCTTAATCAGAAGCATATAGCTAAGGTAGAATATTCAAAATTTTTAGGTGTGTACATTGATGAGAGATTAAATTGGAAGAAACACATTGATGATCTGCTGAAACGTTTGAGTTCAGCTACTTATGCAGTAAGGGTCATTGCAAATTTTGGTGATAAACATCTTAGTAAATTAGCTTACTACGCCTATTTTCACTCGTTGCTTGCATATGGCATCATATTTTGGGGTAATTCATCACTGAGGAATAAAGTATTTATTGCACAAAAGCGTGTAATCAGAATAATAGCTGGAGTCCACCCAAGACCATCCTGCAGAAATTTATTTAAGGAACTAGGGATATTCACAGTAACTTCTCAGTATATATACTCTCTTATGAAATGTGTTATTAACAACCAAACCCAATTCAAAAGTAATAGCAGTGTGTATAACTACAATACTAAGAGAAAGGATGATCTTCACTATCCAAGATTAAATCTAACTTTGGCACAGAAAGGGGTGAGCTATACTGCCACTAAAGTCTTTGGTCACTTACCAAATAGTATGAAAAGTCTGACAGATAACCAACAAGTATTTAAGAAGAAATTAAAAGAATTTCTGAATGACAACTCCTTCAACTCCATAGAGGAATTTTTAGATATAAACCAAGAAAAAAAAATTATAAAAAAATTAAAAACCAAAAAATAAAAAAGTTGTTATATTGACTTAATTATGTTGTTAAATTAACTTAATTATGTCACGTATTGGAAAATTTGACTCGTTCCACATCATTACGAAATATCGTATTCATGATCCATGGAACTAGTACTAATCTAATCTAATCTAGCAGACAGGCAACAGGTTCTCTTTGAGTCGTACAGATTCGACGTTGTATTCAATGTTTAGCCATTCCTCCAGGCACTTGCAGGTTCTGTAACTGCTAGGAAGTCAAGTAGTCATTTGTGAAATGGGCAGCTGACAGGTGTTGCTGTAAAGCTGATTACCACAACCGAATTTGCAATGCCTTCCAGAGTTCTTCCTGCATGGCACATCCATGTGTGTCCTGCGTCATTGCTGAAATGGAACTGCAATGTTGAAACCTTGATGCAGTTGTCGTGGAAGAGGTATGAGATGTCTTCACGAGGTAAGTCACTGGCACCTCATATTGTATGAAACCTGAATTGGAAGGCATTGTGGACAGTGCTTCGCTTGCATGCACTGGCACCAAGTAACAGTTGACTAAATCTGGCATGAGGCGACGATTTTACAGAAAATCTGAAATCTGCACATATGATAGGACCAGACACATCTGCAATTATGAAAGCCCACGAGGTGTGAAAATTTCGGTTCAGTTGGATTTCTGGTCGTCTCTCTCCATATGTCAGAATTTTCGAATTGTTAGTTGCCATTACTTCCAGATGGTCATTGGAGATTTCAATGCAAAAGTTGGCACCAAGAAACAAGGCGACGCAGTGGTGGGCAACTATGGGATTGACGACCGAAACGATAGAGGTGAGAGATTAGTCCAGTTCGCTGAGTACACCAGTATGTCCATCATGAATAAGTTCTTTAAGAAGCACCCTGACCGAAAATGGACTTGGAGAAGCCCAAATTTCAGTGTCAAAAATGAGACAGACTTTATTCTGTCAAATATTCCGCAGATTGTAAAAGATGTATCAGTGCTAAATCAGTTCAACACTGGCAGTGATCACCGTCTTGTGAGAGCAAGGGTCGAACTCAATGTAATAAATGAAAGGAGTAAACTTATGAAAGGGAAGAGAAGGGTAATCAACCTCAAAAACCTGGAAGAACATTCCTCGAAATTCCAAGAAGTCCTCCAAAGCAAGTTCCACATAACTAAAGATTGTGATTTGGCGGAAATGATTGTTTCAAGTGCACAAGAAGTCGGTGGCCTATGCCAAAAAAATAAACAACCAAAGAAATTCAGTGCCAAAACTGAAACCCTTTTACAACAGAGGAGAGAAATGAAAATCCAAACCGATCGTGACATGGTGGCGTATTCCGAACTGTGTAAGGCAGTGCGAAGAGAAATGAAAACTGACATACAGAAATTCACTGAAGACACCTTACGAGCAAGCTTGGAGAACAAGACAAGTTTAAAGTCAGCCAAACGCAAACTCACAATAAGTAAAAAGCAGATTATCGCACTCGATGGAAATGACAGTCGAATCACTGAAAAGGAGGCGGTTTTGAAGTTCATCAGAGACTTTTATAGCAATTTGTATAGCAATCCAGGGGAAAATTTGAGTGTATCTAATTTAAATGATATATCTAGTGTTCCAGATATACTCCCATCGGAAGTCAAGTGTGCTCTAGATAGCATGAAGAAGGGAACAGTGCCAGGTGATGATGAGCTCAGCGTTGACATCCTCAAAGGAGAGGTAACAATAAATCACTTGGCAAAAGTATTTACTTCCTGCCTGCACTATGCTTCAATCCCACTATCGTGGAACAAGGCTAAGATTATTTTGATACACAAGAAAGGAAGTATACACAATATTAAAAACTACCGTCCTATCAGCTTGCTCTCAATTTTGTACAAAATTTTTACAAAGATCTTGTTAAACCGAATTAGTTCCACCTTAGACTCAGCCCAACCTATAGAACAAGCTGGATTCCAAAGCAATTTTAGCACTATTGACCACATTCTGACCGTTAGTGAAGTGATAAGCAGAGCGAATGAATACCAACTGCCTCTCTGCATTGCCTTTGTTGACTTTGAAAAGGCATTTGACTCCGTTAGCCATGTAGCTGTCCTCCAAGCTTTGAGTGAGCAAGGAGTGGGAGCAGCATACATTGAAGTGCTCAGGAAAATCTACGAGAATTCTTCAGCTTATGTTAACATCGGCGAATCAACTCAAGAATTCCGCATCATGAGGAGTGTCAAGCAAGGCGATCCCATCTCCCCAAAACTGTTCTCTGCTGTATTGGAAATGGCTATGTCAAAGCTGAGCTGGGAAGGTAAGGGAATTAGAATTAATGGAAGAAGGCTTACCAACTTGAGATTTGCTGATGATATTGCCTTACTGGCCAAAGACTTCGCAGAGCTCAAAAACTTAGTTACAGATCTTGCATGGGAATGTCAGCTGGTTGGCTTGAACATGAACCTTTCCAAAACAAAAGTAATATCCAACAAATGGGTCCCAGCTGGAGATGTGAAAGTCAAGGACAGTCTACTAGAAGAGGTCAGTGAATATGTCTACCTTGGCCAGATTATAAATATGAAGGGAGACATAAGACCAGAAATCTATCGGCGCATCAAGCTTGGCTGGCAAGCATTTGGGAAGAATTCAAAAGTATTCAGATCAAAAATGCCAGTAAATCTGAAGAAAGCAGTATTTGATCAATGCATTCTTCCTGTGATGACGTACGGATGCGAGACATGGACACTGAACTCATTCACAAAAGGGAAACTTAGGACAGCACAGAGAGCCATGGAGAGATCAATGCTGGGCTATACAAGAAAGGACAGGAAAAGGGCAGATGACATCCGGTCTGTGACGAAGGTTAATGACATCTTAGAGAGAGTAGGTTCCTTGAAATGGCAGTGGGCTGGCCACGTCGTAAGAAGAAACGACAACAGATGGACGAAGTTAGTACTAGAGTGGAGTCCGAGAGAGCACCAGAGGCCTAGAGGAAGACCACCAGACAGATGGGACAAAGACATCAAGAAGATCGCTGGTAACACCTGGCAGAGAACTGCCCAAGACCGTCCCACTTGGAGAAGACTTCTGAAAGCCTACCTGAATCCACGACTCGAAGAGGCCACATCATCTAATGATTGAATTGGCTGATGATGATGATGATGAGTTGCCATCAATACAAGTTCTGTTGTTGCTCTCCTTGTGTCTGTAGCCTTTCTCGGACAGCCACTGATGTCTGGCCCCACGTTCACCAGAACTTTTTCACCCAAAGCATAGTTGTACACAAACAGATCATTGGAAACTACTGCTTGAGGTCAAAATTGCGTTTGTACTTTCGTGTATTTTATACTGTTTTAAGCATCTTTGCAGCATGGACAACTGCAGGACTGAGTGCATTGGCTAGCAAGTTTCTCAAAACGTTTTTGATACCAGCATTATTGTCCCACCAATGCCTGGGTTCAGTATTCTTGCGCTTCTTCCAGCTGTACCTATGTATCTGTTGCTGATGGGAAACTACATGCATATTGAGCTTGGCCACTTGTGCTGCCAATTGTTCCACACTGTATCCTGTTGGCGTACATTGTAAGTGTGAATCCTTCGTGTTTGTTACAGGAGTTCACACTATTCTCATCGGTTTCCACCTGTGCCTCAGGGCCGTCGCCTCACCTAGTGTTGATTGTTTCCCATGTAGTAGGCTACCCTAATGTGTTTGCAACAATTTCTCCCGTCTTGACTAAGTCCTGTAATGGCGCATTTTTCTATGCTGCTACAACACGGCAAATATTGGCCGGAAGTTTTCGTAACCAAAGCATCTATAAGGACTGTTCAGTTAGAATATCTGGCCCCATCAAAGTGCGGAGGTTTCTGAGTACCTGTGATGGGCCCTTATGCCCTGTACAATCTTCTACAAAAAGAATTCTTTTAAATAGCTCTGGAGATAATATGTGCTGTTGTATGAATCCCTCCTTGAGCGTAACGTAGTCCTTTTGTCCCAAGGCATTCTCAAGTGTGCAATCACTGTATTGAATTTATCACTGCTTACTAACAATTGGATCTGCTAAAAAATACATTCAGCCTGTGGAAACCAAAGTTGTGGTCTCATGATCCATAACAACATTCCCATTTCAGACATCTGCTAACTTCTCTTGAACATTATTCTCTATAGCTTCTGTTGGTGGCAAATTAACTGTCGAGAATCCTAGCTCTGGTGAAATACCGTGTTCCGTCTTAAGTCTCGCCGCCAATATTTCAGTCAGCAAATCCATTTCTTTCAAGAATGTATGTTTCCCCATTTCTTTATTTTCAGGGTCACCACTTGGGAAATCACCATATATGTATTTATTATGGAAGAATACGAAGGGTTGCTTCAAATAACTATTTCATTTCAATCTAGCAAAAGGCACACTTCAAAGAACAACTATATGAGAATCAACATGAGTTACTATGCGGACAGCAGGAAATATAATCCTTTTAAACTTCACAAAAAAAACTATTCACATGTGTAGCATCGTCTTCCTGATACCGCCACACCCTCTTTACACAGAATTATACACATGCAAATGTACAGATGTGCAAGAGCTTGGCGCACTTGCTCATAAGGCATTCAGTCATGTGCAGTTTGGATTTGAAGTTGTTTGTTCGTGTTCCACTGATTATCAGTTTTTCAGTGAGCCATTAAAGGAATTTGGCATGCTCTCCACTTAGGTGTTAGCAGCACAGAAAGATTTCTTCTGCTTTCTGATCTACTTTTTTTGTTGTTGACATGATTTGTGTCAGCTGACAAAATAGTACAAAGAGCTTGTAATGCTGATAGGTGAATATAGACATACATTCTTCTGGGATCAAAGAGATTGACAGCATAAATGTTCAAGGTGACGAAATATGCTTGGTAGAAAATTGCTGAAGCAATCAAATGTCCCACTGTGAACATGAGAAAGCCTGTAAATGCAGTAGATGGTTGCGCCAGGCAGGAACACAGTGAGTAAGCACAAGCTTCATAACTGTTTATATTAAAAAGGAAAAGCACTATAAATATCATTGGAAGGAAATGGGTGTGAATATGTATCTATTATGCTCATTCAAACTAACAATTTACAAAAGACCTGATCATTCTCATTGCTTATATTCATGCTAGCTGTAATTACATGCTTGATAAATCATTGCTAAGTCAGAGATATTTTTGTAGTAAATAAAAATTATTTTCTCAGGATCACATATTCTGCCGAGTAACAAACTAGGTAGCAGAATTTATCAAGTATCCTATTTGCCAGATTGTATATACTTTTATATTTCGTTAATTATATTTTATTGGAATTTTCTTTCGTATATGTACTTCCATAATATTCCTGAATTGCTTTACACATGTCATTGCAGATATCAGAAACTAAATGATTTAAAACAGCTATTGAAATGCAAAACAATCGCCAACAAAAATGGTCCTGGTTGATAATAAACAGTGTCTAAATACTTGCCTCCCTTGGAGTTATGTTGACCGACAGTAATTTTAAATTTCCTGCTAAATTGTGATGAGAAATCCCAAAAAGTATCAACTGACATACGTGCATAGTTTTGGACTGATGCTGAGGAATGCTGGAGCTGAAATGCAGTGTTAGTGCACTAAATCCATTCACATTTACGTTAAAATTGAGACACTAAGTTGTATATTTCATACGCCAAGTTGTATATTTCTGTTCTCCATTGTGACTATAATGTACGTATGGCTGTAAACATTTATTTGTAAGTACTGTACATGTCACTGGTGATGCACAAAAGTGAATCCACTGCACATTGTTTTCAAATGTGTATTCACTTGTTTTCGATTCACTCTAAAAAGGGGGCTAAGGAAGAATGTTCAACAACAACAATGGTGGGAGGTAAGGGGAAGGTGACTCTGACGTCATCTGCCAACACAGGAAATTGACCTTGTCTGGCCTTGCTCATTCATTCCATGATAGTCGGTCACATGATTTTGTGACTGCTTGTAATGTATTCTATTAATTTTTTCGATTTTGTAATACATTGTAAAAGTTCCAAAAGCTCTTTTTCTTATGAACGTTACTCCACAAAAGAGACTAGTTACATGTAGATTCACATTCGACAGAATGAAAAGCAACCTCAAAACAGTCCACAATTATTAATGATCTGGCACAAGAGATTTGGACACATCCATTTCAGAGGTCTGAAGAATATGACTGACATCAACTTACGTCCTGGTTTGAAAATATGTTAACATGAAGACCTTCAGTGTCAGTCACATGAGTATGACAAGATGAAGAGAAAACCTGTTGATTCAAATTTGGAACCAAAATCAAAAGTTCCCGGCGAATTTATCTGTGCAGATTTGAGTGGATAGATCAGAAAACCATCTCTTGATGGTGTCATTTCGTACAAGGTTTTCAAGGATGCTAGCACTTCATACAGAATTATGCATTCTCTTATAAGTAAACATTTTTGGAATTCCAGAGACTGATTGAAAGACAAAATGGAAATAAAATCAGAGATTTGAGAGGTTACTTTGGAACTGAATTCATAAATAAGCAATTAGACGATAATTACAAGAAAAATGGAATAATACACGAGAAAAAAATTTCTATGCACAACAGTAGAGTGGCCACACTGAGCAAGAAAACTGGTCTGTTATTGAGTGTGCACGTACTGTGTTATTTGGTGCAGACTTATGGGCAGAGGCAGTAAATTGTGCTGTATATATTTTAGATCGACGACCATGAAAAGAAAACAATAAAGTTACACCATATGGGAAATGGTGTGGAAAAGCTCCATCTTTAAAATACATAATGAAGTTTCGATCAGCAGCATATGTAGACATTCCTGATCAGTTTAGATCAGTATATGATAGTAAATCGAAGAAATTGATCATGGTTGGCTATGAAGGATATAGTACCAATTACTGCCTGTACAATCTTGAATCGAGGAAGAAGAAACCTGTGTCTTAAGCTTGGAACAGAGATATGCTGAATTTTACCTAGGAGACCATCCGGTAGAAGATGTTTAAGATGAATCTGAAGAAGATGATACTAATGAACCAGTCAAAGAAAATGAAGATGAATCTAAGAGGTCATTCAAATCTGAGAACACCTTCTCGTTCTCAGGATCAAGATTTAACATGTACTGTCATTATCTCTGAACCTCAAACATTTAAATAAGTAATGATATCACAAGAGTCATCAAAGCAATGGAAGACGAAATTTCAGTTTGAAGAAGAACAAAACTTGGAATTCTACACCTACACCTATGTCCATACATTGCAAACACTGTGGCATTCATGACAGAGTGCAAGTTCAGTTGTACCTCTTATTAAAGTTTCTTCCTGTTCAATTCACTTATGGAGTGCTGGAACAATCATTGTCTAAATGCCTCTGCGTGTGCAGTAATTATTATAATTTTTCATCATGATCCTTATGTGAGCAATAAATAAGGGGTTATAGTGTATTAATAGAATTATCATTAAATGTCGGTTCTTGAAACTTTTTAATAGGCTTTCTCAGGATATTTTATGTCTATCTCCAAAAGATTGCCAGGTCAGTTTCTTCAGCATCTCTGTAACACTTTCCCACAGGTCAGACAAACCTATAACCAGTCCTGATGTGTATGTTCAATATCCTGTGTTGGAGCAATTCCCACACACTTGAGTAATAATCTCGAATGGATCACACAAGTGGTTTATAAGCAATCTTCTTTGTAGACTGATCGTACTTCCCCATTATTGTACCAATAAACTGAAGTCTACCACCTACTTTACCCATGACTCGGCCTATGCGATCATTCCAGTTCATATCCCTATAAAGTGTCACAGACAGTTATTTGTATCAGTTGACCAATTCCAACTGTGAACCACTGACATTATAGTCATAGGATACAATGTCTTTTCCTTTTTGAACTGCACAATTTGGTACTATTACCAAATACTCGTAAAACAGTTGGATGTAGGTAGGTCTATCATGCGAAGCAGAATTATGCAGGAAAAAGTTGCTGTTGTGAAACTAGATTGTATGCAAAATGCTACTCGCTACGAAAGACATCGATTATGAAGAGACTTTCTCTCCTGTGGCATGATACGAGTCAATTAGAGTTTTATCAGCCATAGCAGCTTTACAAGAAATTGAAATCAGGCAGTTTGATGTCAAGACTGCATTCCTTAATGGGAATTTGAAGGAAGACGTTTACATGGAGAAACCAAAAAGGTTTGCAAACTGAATAAAAGTCTATATGGACTCAAACAGTCAACACTCTGTTGGAATCAAAAATTATTACAGTTTCACACAGTGTTTGGATTTGAGCAATTGAATGTAGACAAATGAGAGCTTGCTGGTCTGTAGGTTTCCAGAAATATTCGAAACATTTTTATAACAATGAGATCAATGTTTGTGTGGCAATGGAAAATACTTCTGTGGATTGGAAGCTGAGCACAACCAGCCTGCAAAAGAAGTCTACATCGGTCAGCAAGCATATAGCAATCACCTACTTGAGAAGTTGAGAATGGATGATTTGAAACCGAATTCAACTCCACTTGAAAATTGAACCATGTTGCACAGTAGACACTCTCCTGCAAACCAACAAGAGGTAAAACAGATGGACTGCAAGCCCTATCTACAGGCAGTTGGCAGATTAATGGTTGCAGGAACTGTCTCATGGCTGTACATGATCTTTGCTGTGAGCATGGTGAGTAGGTTTCTATATAATCCAGGTCTTGATCATTGGCATGCTGTTAAAAAGATTATTAAGTACCTGCAAGGGACCAAGGACCAAGCCATAAGGTACAAAGCTGACTCTACTCGACTGATGGTCTACTCCACTGCCAATTTTGCCAGTGACTATGACACTCGTTGATCAACAACACGTTATGTGAGCTTGTTAGCATCACTTACCAAATAGTATCAAAAGTCTGACAGATAACCAGTATTTAAGAAGAAATTAAAAGAATTTCTGAATGACAACTCCTTCTACTCCATAGAGGAATTTTTAGATATAAATTAAGGAAAAAAATTATAAAAAAATAAAAAAACACAAAAAAATAAAAAAGTTATTACATTAACTTAAGTATGTTGTTAAATTAACTTAATTATGTCATATATATGTTATTTCATGGCGGCTGCAGTGTAACACGTGTTAAGTTCGGCTCGCGAAATTTAGTTGAATTCGAAGGTGTTCTCGCAGGTGGTGTTGTCTAGTACAAGTGGAAATCGTGAAAACAACAGTGTTCTGTGCAGTAGTGCTATTTTTTTTTCTGTGCTCCGCCAATATCTTCGAGAAAATGGTAAACAGAAGAGTGAACAGCAGCGCGTCCAGCAGCGGGGAAGCAGCAGGTGCGGCGGGCCCGCTCTTGGCGGAAGGTGCGGCCGCGGCTCCCGGTATAGCGGAGCTGGTCCGCTCTGAGGTAAACGCTGCTGCGCTTCGCGATAAAAACAATCTCGATCTGATAGCAGGCACTATATCAGATACTGTAACGGCAGCAGTATTGGCCAAAATGCGTGAAACTGTTGAGGCCAATACTGCCGAAATTACAGCACTAAAAAAGTCTGTGTCTGAATACGAGAAAAAGGCACGAGAGTTGGAAGTCAAACTATCCGCCGCAACTGACGAACTAGAACAGTACCAAAGGCGAAATAGTCTACGACTGTTTGGAGTAGTAGAAAATAAGGAAGAAGACACGGACAACCTGCTTATACAGGTTGCGCGTGAAAAATTAGGCGTTGAAGTGACCAAGGCAGACATTGACAGGAGCCATCGGGTGGGACGAAAATTACCAGGTGCCACCAAACCTCGTCCAATAATAATTAAATTTGTCTTGTACCGAAAAAGGGCAGAGATCTTTACCCAGAAGAAGAAGTTAGCAAGGACAGGGCTTACAATAAGGGAAGATCTGACACACGAACGGCTAAAGATTTTAAACAGTGCCATATCCCATTCCGGTCTTCAGAATGTGTGGACTCAGGATGGCAGAGTAATCATTAAGACAGCAGCTGGAAAGAAGACAGTCACAAACATGACAGAACTGAATAGTATTAAGTGAAGCTACTCGAGCCAAAAGTGCAAACTTAACACCATTTGCAATTGTAACAGCCCCAATACTCAGATATAGTCTTGTAATTTTATTAATTTTTTAATTATACCCATATTTGTACCTTCAACTAATTGTTTTTGTAACTGTATTAACTTTTCACTACTTTTTTTTTGTCTCTGTAGCTCTAACCATTACTTAATTTTAGTTACTGCTAATTCTTTTTTTCATTTTCTCAGTTTATTTTCTTCCGTTCTGAAATAGTTCTATTGCAATTATTAGTCTCTCCTTTAGTTCATTAATCACCCATCTCTTCGGTTTAAATTGTTCATAACAAAAATCACTATCAGTATCACTTTAGCAAATTTCAATCTAATTGTAGCTTCCTACGATAATCACTAACAGTATCACTTTAGTAAATTTCAATTTAATTCTAGCTTCCTACGATAATCTATTAATTACTAAGCTTACTTCTCTCTGCTGGCAGCATCGGCCTCTTAAATCAATCCCCTCTCCCTTATTTCCACCCTAAGCTGTTTCAAATACGCTAATTACATTTCTCCTCGTACGACAGAGGATACACAGTGACAGACAGCCGTCACTATTTTGGTCATATTCTCCTTGCACAGAATACCCCTAATCCATTTTCTATACTCCCGCAACCTCAGGAAATCTTTAGCAGGCGCCTTTCTTTCGGCACTCGCGGTGTCACAAACAGGGCGTGCAAAATCTCGGACACCCCTGTGTTATGTCACTTGGCGGAAGCAGCGGCCAGTGCCCCTCGCGGCAGGTAGTGCCTAACAAAGGGACAAACCAGTCTGCCACCCTACTCCAGGCAGCTCGGCAGAACGCGTCAGAGCTTTTAGCAGCTCACTGCAACATCCAGTCTTTACCTGCGCATTACGAAGAACTTAGCCTCCTCTTCAACCAACTAAACTACCACGTAATCCTCTTATCCGAAACGTGGTTGAAACCACACATATCCTCTGCATCTTTTCATCTCCCAGGGTACACATTTCTTAGGGCAGACAGATCAAAAAAGCGAGGTGGCGGGGTCGGCGCGTATATACGAACAGATCTCAAAGCGAAAGTCTTATGTACGTCAAATCCTGCTGAAGAAAAAGAGGCTGAATTCATGTTCATTGAAATAAATATACAAAGTCGGAAATTCTTGACTGGCGTCGTGTACAAGCCGCCAAAAATAAGCTCAATGAGTTTCTTCCAGTCGGAATTACATTCACTTCAGTGCCAATACGAACATGTCATCGTAATGGGTGACTTGAACATAGACCTGCTAAGAGACACTCCCTCCGCAATAAACCTAAGAAGACTGTTTAGTTGCAATAGCATGAACATTCTTCCATTACAACCTACACACCATACGGCGCACAGTCATACTCTTATAGACGTAATCGCAACGAAACAGACTCACAAAGTAAGAGATGTTGGTCAAACATCGGCCCCTGGCCTCTCAGCACATGATGTAATATTCCTGGCCTACTCTGTGCAGCCCCCAAGGATCAAATCGCGTTACATAACTTGTAGGAACATGAAACGTATTGACCTTGACGCTCTAACAGCCGATTGCTCAGAAATCTCATGGCATCAAATAATCAGAAAACCCACAATCGACGGCAAAATTAATGAACTTGGTGATAAACTCACTGCCCTATATGACAAACATGCACCTGTGCGCACAATCCGTGTAAGAAAATCTCCTGCTCCATGGCTGACAGCTGAATTACGTCAAATGATGACTAATAGGGATGCTGCCCACAGGCGTTTCAAGGCAGATCCGAAACCCGAGCGTTTCGAAGAATATAGAAAGCTACGGAACAGAGTGAAACAATGCATTCGCAATGCTAAAATCAGGCACGCTCGCTCCCTTGTATGCAGCGATCTGACGCCCACGACTCTATGGAAGAATCTCCGTAGCTTGGGGGTCGGAAAGGCAAAATCGGAAACTACTTTTCATGTGTCAGCTAACGAATTAAATGAATTCTTCTCTGCACCTCTGAATACCAGCACAGCTGATAATTACCGTCCACAAGAATCCCCAAACAGGATAACTAACAACGATACCTTCCATCTAAAACATGTAACAACAAATACGGCAAGAAAAGCAATAATGAGAATCTCTTCTGATGCAATAGGCAACGACAGTATCGGTATAACCATGATTAAGAATGTTGCCGATATCTTAGTATCTGTCTTAACTGACATATTTAATTTTTCCCTCGTGAACGGAATATATCCTACTGCATGGAAAAGAAGCCTAATTCGACCCATCCCTAAGATCGAAAACCCGCAACTGCCTAGTGATTACCGACCAATTAGCATACTGCCTGCTGTTTCCAAAGCACTTGAATATATTGTTCATGACCAAATCACTGAACACTTGCATGAATTCAACCTATATGACAAATTTCAATCCGGTTTCCGTAAACATCACAGCACAAACACTGCTCTAATTAAAGTAACTGATGACCTGAAATATGCCATCGACAATCGAAAGGCAACAATATTGACGCTACTGGACTTCAGCAAAGCTTTTGACACTGTTAACTTTGACATATTGCTCAGAAAAATGCAACAGCTTAATTTCTCTGATAGTGCAATGAGATGGTTTGAAAGCTACTTAAAAGACAGACAGCAATGTGTTGTCTGCGTAAATGAAAAATCTTCCTGGAAACATGTTTCCTCGGGAGTGCCACAAGGATCAGTCTTAGGACCACTTTTGTTTTCTTTATATGTCAACGATATTTCATCGGTTCTGTCCTCCTGTAAATATCATTTCTATGCCGACGACCTCCAGCTCTACCTAAGCGTCAGACCTGAAGATGTAAACACTGCAATCGCTCAGATGAATGATGATCTGTCTTCAGTAGTGAGATGGGCGAAAAACCTGGGGCTTAAACTAAATGCAAAAAAGACGCAAGTAATCTTAATAGCCCATCAGAAATTAATAAGTTCAGATTTCCGCGAACGGCTACCTCCTATTCTGCTCGACGGTACTCCAATACCATATCAGAAAACAGTGAAGAACTTGGGTGTAACTTTGGATGAGCATCTCAACTGGGCGGAGAATACAGTCGCAGTGTGCCGAAAGACGTCTGCTTGTCTCTATGCTCTCAAAAAGTTTCGGAACATATTTCCACAGGACTTGAAACGCCAGCTCGTGCAAGCACTTGTTCTACCGAACCTCCACTATTGTGATGTGATTCAACAAGGCATGAGTAGTGAAAACAAAAGACGGCTAGAGCTAACCATGAATGCCTGTGTGCGTTACACTTGCAACATTCGCCGATATGATCATGTTAGTGCTTCATACTCCGAGCTAGGGTGGCTGCGGCCGGACAAATTGCGTGACTACCACACTCTATGTCTACTCCACCGACTCCTCATCGCGCAAGCACCCCAGTACCTTGCTTCAGAGATTAAAAACCTGTCATGTCATCATAATCGAAACACGAGGTCACTCTTATTTGGTATCCTAACTGTGCCCATTCACAAAACAAAAACTTTTGCAAACTCCTTCTCAGTTGCCGCTGTCCGCCTCTGGAACAAACTGCCCCTTACCTTGCGCAAAATTCGATCTCCTGCTGCTTTTAAGAAGAAGTTGAAGCATTTCCTACTATCATCCTCACAAAGTTCTCCACAAAATTAATGTACAAGGACAATCCCCTCATCAGTCAAATAGCAAAGCTAGCGTCTCCTATCTTGCTCCTGAGATGCCTTCCTCTTCATCTTTCTCTATTAGCCACGCAATCTTCTTTTCCTTTATATTTCCTTAATTATGTTTCATCATGTCTCTATTCTTCTCCTCCCTTCACCATGAGTCTCCCTCATACTCCCTGCTGCCGGCACTCCTATCTAAAATCTGTCTCTTCAATAATGTCTAATTATAACAGTACTTGTGACCTAAGAATATAAACTCTATATGTATGTATTTTTCCAGGTGTACCTTTCAAATTGTTTATTTCACTTTTTGTACTAGATGTAGTTTAACATGCCTACTAAAACATATGAATGTAAAATAAGTAGAATGCCTGGTTAGATGTAAGAGAGGGCCTGATGGCCCTAATCTTGCCAGGTTAAATAAATCAATAAATAAATAAATAAATAAATAAATATATTGGAAAATTTGACTCGTTCCACATCATTACAAAATATCGTGTTCATGATCCATGGAACTAGTATTAATCTAATCTAATCTGGGTCTGTGACATGGTATTCACGCCAGCAGAAATGTGTAACCATATCAAAAATTGAGGCTGAATACGTAGCAGTGTCGACTACTGCTACTGAAGTTGTTTGGTTTGCATGATTTACTCAGTGGACTCTGTTTTCAGTTATAAACGCCAAAAACACTCTACGTCGACAATGGAAGTGCTATTTGCTTGATTAAAAACGAAGCTCTGTCAGAAGTGTCAATATGGAGCTAGATCAGCTGTTTCGAGTGGTTTCTTTTTCAGGCATAGGTTTGGTTCCTGTTGATGGTATTGGGAAGTGGGACTTCACAAGACATGGCCTGCATCTCAGTAGGAAATGGGAGGGTAAATTGGCTGGGATCATAGCCAAATCTTCAAGGGAGGTAGAGGGGTGCACTGAAACTCATGGAGTACCTCTTTTTTACGCTAAGATCAGTGTCCAGTGATTCAACACTGAATGAAGTTAAGCTTAATGAGAATCTCGGACAGCTAGGTACTAGAGATGTTAAAATACCACAAGATTCTCATAAAAGCGCAGTAAAAAATATTGTTAGTATATCGCATCAGGATATCAGGGGATTATAAACATAGTAGATGGGCTTCTTGTTTGTTGAAAAGATTTAGACACTGAGAGTGGAATAGATGTACAATACCTGTCCAGACATCATATAGTAACAGATATAGAAAAGGTAAATGTAGTTGGATATAAGGTTTCAGCACATGTAAGTAGAGACACTATGGAGAAAGGAGGAATTGCCATAATTGTTAAAATTTATCATATTGTGAAAAATTTAGTGTAGAGCAATGTACGGGACCATGTGCATGTGAACTTAAACTAAATAATGGTACTCTTATAATTCTAGGTGTTTATAGGTCCCCACTGGGAAACTTTTAGCTATTTTTGAAAAACTTCGATTCTTTATTGTGCTATCTGTCAGTCAGAGGGAAGTAAATTATTGTTTGTGGGAATTTCAATATAGATATTCCAAAAGAGTCCGATAGAAAGCTTGACTTCAAAGTATCGTTTGGTTCTTTCAGTTTGGCATCAGTTACTGATTTTCTTACTCGGGTGGTATAGGAAAGCATCACACTGATAGATAGTGGTTTTATAAACTAAGATAAATTTAGTCAAAAAAAATCTTTTCCTGTTAAGAATGGTCTGTCTGTCTGAGTACAAAGCACAGGTAGTTACAATACATGACATAGCTCCATACAGTAATGCAAAACAGTCCTCTAAAATAGTGTGTTCAATTAACGATTTAACAATTGCAAATTTTAGGGAAAGCTTGCAACAGTTACACTGGGGTGAGGTGTACAGGGAACCTGATGCTAATTTAAAAGTTAACCTATTTCATGATACCTTTGTGAGTATATTTGAAAACAGTTTCCCTAAGAAAACAGTGAAATATAATTGTAAGAAGCCATCTAAAAAGCTATGGCTTATTAAAGGGATAAAAATAACTTGTGAATGGAAAAGGGACAGGCATCTTACAGCTACAAGGATTAATGATCCAAAAACTGTGAAACGGAAAAGCTACTGCCCTGTATTATGAAAAGTTATTAAAAAGTCCTAAAGTATGTGCATTATGACTGAGATTAGCACCTCGGATAAAAAAAATTAAAACAATTTTGAATACTGTTGAAAGGGAAATGGGGCAACCAAGAGCACAGGAAGACTGTTTTTCTATAAAAATTAATGAAAAGTTTGCTAACGAAAAGTCAGAAATAGAAAACATTTTCAATTATCATTTTTTAAATGTTGTAGAGAAAATACGGTCCAGCTATTCATTAGAAAATGCAAGGCAATATATGGAAGAGGCAACACCTATGCAATTCGGGAAATTCGACCCACAACTGCTACTGTGTGTAGTGTTCTTTTTATTATTTCGAGTAGCTTTAAACTGTGTGAAGAAATTTGTTTATACACCTATATTAACGATTTAATTAATATTTCCGTTGCACGTCTTCTGAAGCGACGTTTGTGACACCTTCAAGATGTGATTCTCCCCACCAGGTTTAACAACTCCTGAAGCAGTTCTTGGAAGTGCGCCAAGAAGACTGGGAGCAGCTTAGGGCCCATGGTAGAATGAAATATTACATGCTGGTTCCTATATCATCTGCAAAGCAAAATACAGCTCTTTTCTTCTTTGTATACAGCAATCTTTTTTTTTAAGAGTATTTCGAGCCTCCTGCTACTAGTTATCCGACACAATCAATTTTTGTGTGTGAAATAGCTATTGCACCCGCCTTATATCCCCTACATCACGAACACATAGCCAGAAATTAATTATTTATTGACTTCAGCAGTATTTCGGAATCGATTCTCAGTCAGACATTTGCCTTAGGAGTAGCTCTTGCGTGCGTCGGTATCCCGCAGGGGTTTATCAGGTAAAAACTGCTTTGTTTGCAGTTCGATTCGACCACAACCGACAGCGTGTGCAGGCCCAGCGGTGGTACACTACAGCACAAGAGATCGAGAGAGAGAGGGACACAGAGAGAGCACAAGTTTCGACAAGGGATTTCTCGTGTGTCAGATATCAAAGGGTTGCCACTACCCGATGCTTTTGTTCAGGGATTAGCGTGACATCCGGTCTGTCAGTTATGGGGCCCAAGTGGACCGTCTTGGAACCGGTGCATGGCGCGTCCGCTAACGTACAAGTCTCTTTGCGACACGCTGAGCGACCTGTGTGTGTAGTGGCGCAAGCCAGCAAAGGGTGCAGTGTGGCGGACGGTGCGTGCTTCGCGATCGAAAGATTTTTTAGTAGTGTAATTACTTGTGATGGGTGTTTCATTATAGTATTCCTTGCGCGATCTGAATGAAAAAGCGTCACAGTTGCTTAAATATTCCATATATCACCTCCTGTCTCATAAATTGTTTAAATGGACGATATTCCACACTTTGCCTAAATTGTTTAAATGGACGATATTCCACACTTTGCCTAAATTGTTTAAACAATATTCCATACACTGCAATCGATTTCCCGCCAAATTCTATACATAAATAAATAAACTATATTCTGTACATGGTCTTGTACCCCATAATCTGCCTAATAAACAATACTCCACACATTGTCTAAATTGTTAAAACAGCATTCCATACACTGCAATCGATTCCCCACAAAATTACTTAAATAAATAAATAAACTTTATTGTCTAAATTGTTTAAACAATATTCCATACACTGATATCGATTTCCCTCCAAAGGGCCAATCAAATGAGTCTTTTTCCCGCCTATTTTCTAGTGTGTGAGGGGAGTAGGAGGGAGGGGAGGGTTGGGTGATTTACTTGAGAGGAAGGATTTAATTAATTGATCGATTTAATTAGGTAGTCAATGAAATTGATATCAAAAGTGTGCTTGCATCGGCGAGGGGAGTTCCCAGAGTGATTGAGGAGGAGGAGGAGAGGGAGGTGGATGGGTGGGGGAACAATAGCTTAAGGACCTGTCAATCAAAAGAAAGGATTATCCTCAGGGGATCATAATCCTCTTAGCAGAACAATAGGTTAAGGACCTGTCAATCAAAAGAGAAGAATAGGTTTGCCCCTGAATTTGTACTTGCGCCTGAATGTATACTTACCTCTGAATGTAGGCATCCCACAATGTGCGCTGAAACGAAGTTTGTCCCCCTACTAGTGCTGTCGCTTCCCCAGACTTATCCTCCACATGTTCAACAAGAATAAGAGGCTTCGTGGCCAGAAAGCAGTACCCACAGGTTTTGCTGCACACTACATAACGAGGTGATTATTGCTCTCTTCGTTCTATAGCGCTATGTTCCACCCACGATGTAGCTATGGAGGGGATCGATTTGCAATCATATTTGTCTTCATCAAACTCAACTTTCCCTTACTTAGAGACTGCTGAGGCCATTCGGTCCCTACCAAAAGATGACTTAGTTCGCTTTAATGCGGATCTTCCGCCCCAATGCCACCCGCTCCAACCAGGGGCTCTTCCCACCAGCACCACCCAGCCACCTGGAGCGATGGCTGTTGCTGGGAGTCCTGATGCCCCAAGACGATGGACATCTACTCCTTGGCATATGTGGAGAAGTTGCAATTCAGGCATCATCAATGAGATCCCTGTGTAGTCAGGGGACTATGACCAAGAGAGTACATTATGACCCCTCAACAACAGACTGGCTACTGGTTGCTTTGAAATCTAGTATTGTCATGGGCACAAAAGAGGACAACAGTCAAACGATGGAGATTATGCACCCTGTAAGGTGCCCTCACCCAAATAGCTGCAATATGCGTGGTGTTGCAGTGCCATGACAATAACAGGTGCAGAAGATCATGATGCATGAGGGATATATGATGCACAATGAATGCATCTTTCTCCAAATGACCCACACTTTGGAAAAAATTGGACAGAGTGGAGGTCAAACACTAATACGGGATCCTAATGTATTAGGCTGAAAAGTGGGAAACTTCTTTTAGTCGCCTCTTACGACAATCAGGAATACCTCAGGACTATTCAAAGCCCTGAACCCGCAGGGAGGGGAGTATTTTAGTAATTATTTCGATTTCGTGACACATTACAAAGGTTCCAAGAGGACTTAAATCTTTTTCTTCTGTATGTTCTTCCCTATGAGCGCCCAAGCATACGTTGGTTCACACTTGAGTGAACGAAAAGCAATGTCAAAACATTCCACAATGAATTTGAAATGGCAGCAGTGACACAGGCCGTCTACAGAACAGAATGAACATGATATTAACGTCAACATCTCTTTGGAAGAACATTTTGAAATCGACCTTAGAAGGGAGATCAGTATTGTCATTTGTTAACATCAGAAGTTAGCATTTTTTCATTACACTTACTTGTGTTATAATAGTGGATTTCATGTCTAAATGTATTCTCAATCTTTATTTCGTTGTTTTACACTGATTTCATGACACATTGCTAATTATCCATGATCACTTTTGATTTTTTTACATTGATTGCTCTACTACAAACGAGGCCACGAATCTGAAAGCAAAAAATTGCTTGAGTGTTAACAAAAACTGAACAGAAAAGTCACTCACACTGTTATAAAAGGAACATAAATTGATGAAGCAATTTTGATTAAGTGACCATTTTTAAGTAAAGAAATGAGCTACACTGAAGAAGAAAAATACATTTCTTTCTCACGTTGTTATCAATCATGATGGGTAAAATATGTATGCCCTTATAAGATTTTCTGATAATGTTGCTTTACTCTCGACAATTTACCCTCCAAAACTGATCAAGAAAATCCGATACGAAGTTTGCTTTGACTATTAATAAAGTTTACCATTACTAGTTCCCTAATTATGATGCTATATACTGACTTTTTGTGATATGAACAATTTCACATTCACTGTATGGTGTAGGGCTAAGCAAACTGATACCATACTGACGTTTTCTCTAGTATGAACACTCCACCATTTGACAGAGAAGTCACTCAATGCTCTGTTCCTTTCGCTAATGCTGAGTGTGATCGGCCTTATCTGATAGCGAAAAATGATATAGATCTTATTGTAATACATGGCTAGTGAAAAGCTATATTGCACAAAAAGAAGATTACGAACTGATGTAACAATTCTCATAGAATTAGAATATAGCAAGCAGGAGCAATAGCAAATGACATCTGAAACAAATGTATTTTTCTCCTTCAGTATCCCTGACTTCTTTACTTAAAAAATAGTTGTAAACTTTGTGTCATATTTCTGTAGTGAATAGCGTAGCTTTTTGTCATATTAGATGGAAAACAGATTTTTTTAGTTTCTTATTACCAGATGGTTTGACGTTTTTTTCTGGACATAGGAGCAAATCCAAATGTAAACAGTGGATACTCTCAGGGTATTCAAGACAAATTTCTAATATGTCCTACGTGTATGAATCGTCTGGTACGTTTCTCACGTAAGGTTTTTCGAACCTCTATGGACGAAGCCATTCAAAACTAGATACTGTATGATGCTGCAACGTCGCTCAGCTGTATAGGCTTTTCACATCCAGATATATGACGTAAAATTCGTCAATGTTATCATTATAATCGACCATGAATCTGTTGGCGTCTACATGTCTGCAAGAATAATGCACAGTTCCGCCACAGACGTAATGCTCAGTAAACTGGATTAGTTCAATATTGGTATTGAATTCTGCGTTTGTAATTTTTAAGCAGAGCACCCCATGCTGAGCAGGTAAAGTAATACCAAGCACTGGGTCCAATTTATATCTCTTAATGAAAAGACTGTGGAAGTTTTCAAAGGAGTAGAACGTCAATTTTTAAATATAAATCGGAATATTCTCCAAATATTTTACACTTCAATATATTCTATACACTACCAGCTCCTCGACACTTGGTCTTTGTAATCGTTTTGCTTATTAATAAACCTTTAAGCTTTTAAATTGATAGGTGGCGATCTTCCAGCAGAAACGATTCGTTGCTCATTTACTCACACAGAAAAACTCCCTTCTGATTACCTAGACTCAACTTTCTATCATTGGGAGAAAATGTTGTCATTATTTTGAGTTTATCGGATATTAGGTAAGATCCACATTTTTCAAGGAAGCACATCAAGAAATTTAGCGAACTGATAGATCTGAAATTTATATTTCAGAACATATTCAGCAATAATTATCGTAAAATGTTTATATTTTTCGATATTGGAGGGCAGAATGAAAATGTGACATGGATTTAATTTTATTTATTTATTCATCGCCATATGTTGTCTGTTGTTCAGATGTTTTCCTGCTAAAGAAATGCCCATCGCAATTCCTCAGATTGTGGAATACAACAGGCACTGTAGAGTGAGATCTGTTATTTGCATGGCAATTACTGTGTGCTGCTTCTTGGTGCACACTGGTGAAATGACAGTGGTCTTCCTGCAGAAATGGCAACTTTCTGCTGAGTGAAATGCTAATACTTCCTCAAGGCTTAATACCATTTTTTTATTTTGTAATAATAATGTGTTCACAGTTCAAGCGATTGCATTGAGCTTTCAGTGAATCATTTCATGCAATCACAGCCCCTGTAAAATTCAAGCTCGGAATATTCGTAGTGATAGCTCTATTTAAGTATCAAGCACTGCTGAATGGTTTATGCAATTTCATCTGCTTGGAGATGAACCATAGTGAGTACTGCAACTGCAACCAGCAGCTGGTTGCAACATGCATTCCATGTCAGCATAAATGCAGTTTTAGTTTATAACACAAACATACACTACTGCTATATCATAACCTTAATGTTGGAGGCAGATCATAAAATAAAACTATCTTGTTAAAGCAATTGTGGTATAAAGCAACAGAGTAGTGTTACCCTCTGAAAAGATTTTTGTTGTGTTGACCACGATGTACTTAACGGAAGTGGCTTATCGGAAGTGAAAGTCAGGATTACATTAATATTTAAACGGTAACAAACAACATTTTACATATCCACACAGTTCAAAAAAAAAAAAAAACGTTCGCCAGCCTTATTAGGCATGAGAATGATTAACAGTCTCGTTCAAGAAAATAGATATGAGTAACTTTAATGGACCAACACAACTTATACTTTTCCACACGAGAGTGCAATGAACTCTGGCACTTGCATATGATACCGTTAAGGTTGGAGCTGACAGCTAGAGCAGAACAAACTGTTTGTGTAACTATAACAGATAATGATACATACTATTATGTTCAGGGCTTAGTCAAAATTAATGGTTTCAATAATATTACTATTAATATTCACTGTAGAATCATGAATTGGACATAAGTTCAGTATTACTTTTCAAACATTTCCCTATCTGACAAAAAAATTGTTAATGATGTTCACTGCAAAATTATGAACTGGGTGTAGGTTAAGTCTCTCTCAGCTAAATACCTTTCCATTTTGAGTGAAAGTTAAATGTATTTCACTAACAAACATTTTCTCAGTAACCTTTGAATAAAAGAAGTTATTGTTTTCATAGATAGTGGTCCTTCGGTTAATTGTTGTCTATCATGAGCATAATGGATAAACTGTGGATCCTGTTACACTATTAATATGCACTTTCAATACACAAGAGAAACAAATACTTAGCAAGCATGAGTATATAACTTTCCAGAACTGCAACTTCCAACTTTTACTGCAGCGAGACACGAAATTGACATATTTGTAAGATACTAGCTCACCTTTTTCGATTTACAACAAGTAGAAATATGATCATTTACTAAGCAAAACTTTATAAGCCTCATTTTTAAGAACTTTTAATTTTAAATTTGACAGCAAACTGTTATAATAACTGTTGGTACTACTTTATTTCTTTAAATTCTTTCTTTCACTTTAGTTTTTTTAGCAAGCTCACAAACTTTTAATAAGCAGTTTTAATTGCAAAATTACTTTCAGCAAACATTATTTACTTTGGCTCACTCTTTTGCTATATTAACTTTAACTTTCTTTTTACTATGTTCATTAGGCATTAATTAGTAAAACAATGGGCTTTAATGTTCTTTCAATAGGGACACTCAGTAATCACTTTAGCATGGGAAGGATCCTACGTGGAAATGTGACAGAGGATAAACCAAGGTAAGTTTTCATAAATAGTATTTTGGTTTACCTTATATGGAAAACAAATAAATCATCCACATGAGGTGATCCTTCACTGTACATTTCTACAATTCCCTGGTTTCGTTACAGTGATTGCACAACGTGGTGGCGAGTGCATGTTGGTGGTTGGATTTGCAGGTGGAAATGCTGGCCATTTCTTGGTGGCGATGATAGAAACCAATTCCAGAATAGTTCCAGCTCTTTATCTATCCACCCAAGGCTTTGGCACATTGGAAAACGGCACCAGCACAATACACAACTTTTACATGAGAAGTTGACAGTTTGGTAGCTCGTCCCCAAATGACTCTTTGTTCCATCTTTCTATCCATGCCAACCACATTTTGTGCACGCTTCACAGTTCTGTTCCCAAGGGGAACCACACCTACTTTTACATACAAAATAACTAAGAACCCTAAGTGAATGTCAGCAGTTTACATAACAGCAAACTATCACTTTAAACAAAGCATATCGTTTGCACACATTGGTAGTTCTACACAAGATTATTTAAATAAAATTATTCAGTTTTAAAGATAACCAAAGAGATTGTATGAGAAAGACAAAATACATAATTTGCTCATATTGTACATATTACAGAGATTACACTTCCTACAATCTAAAAGACATCAAAGTTTTCAACTGAGTGAAGATTATACATGTTTTATACAGTACTGAATTAATAATAATAACAAAAGCTCAACGATGTACATTTGAATAAACAAAAAGCAAAATGAATCAGTAAAGAGTTAGGTAGTGTCTGGGTTGTGATGTTACACATGCCCCATGTTTCGTTGTGGTTTCCCGTAACAGATACTTCAAGGAAACATCTATAACACCTAAGTGGTTGTGGCAAAATGAAAAAAAAATTATACCATCCAACTTCAGTTGGGAGGAAAAAATACACATAGCGGTCCAAAATGTTCGTTGTGCATAAACATATTACCATATTCAGAATCTAGCTTTAATTATCACTGCTGTGTTTTAAAACAAAACAGTCCAAAATTTTAAGTTACACCAGAAAACCTATTCTCAAAACATCTACAACTATTTGGACAAGATTCCATATACATTTTATAATAACTTTTCACTGACTTCAATAACAATAGTCAAACCATAACACATTGAACAATTAACCTAACTTACTTCACTGTCTGCCTCTGCACTAGCAGTCCATGTTATAAATAATTAAACACATTTTTCTACATATACAAAAAATAATTCAAATGAATCATTACAAATTCACATTCTGCTCATTAGGGGTTTGGCAGTCTTTTGTATGTAAGCAATTAGACATATAAACACTATTTTGCACAGGCACATTAACAAGACAGTTTTTTGGTAGATACACTGCCCAATACTAATCTTGGCAGTTCGTGCATACCCATCAATCTTTTGCCCCATAATGGCAAGTCCCTTACTGCCTGCTACGGTTGGCAGTACTTACTTCATTATCTATATAACTACCCTACGTGAGCAAGTCCTTTGGCTATTGCTCACGTAGCAGTGCAGGTAGTTCTCTGCTTCAGAACTAATTGGTATTTTTGTAGGTTTGGTTTGCTGCCCAATAACAAACTTTTGAGCATCTCAAGGTTTTTTCATCATTTTGTCACATCTTTAGTACAAATTGCATTAACGGTATAAAACATAATACCTGCCACTTTGAAACAGTAATTAGACACTGGTAATAATAAAACTTTCTTTACACCATGACAACAACAGGTAACATACACATCACTCATCAAGAAAAATTTTAATGATATTTTTGGTATAATGACAATGATAAGGAGATATTTGAGAGTCATAGATTTGTGGTTTTTCTCCCCACTTTCTTACTCAGTAATATTTCTTTTATAGTCAATATTCAGTTTAATTATCTTTACAAACATTTAGGTTATCACATATGTCAAGATCAGGACAATAATTTTATATCCTATTGCAAGTGATTTCTGCCAACCTTTTGTGGCACTAGACACATACATCTCATATCTATTTTACACACATTAGTCAGGTTTATCTCCTCAGTTTTGAACACACATACAGTTTTTCAACATCATATTTATCCCTTTTCTCAAAACATCTACATTTAGTCATATTATAGCATTCATTTACCTTGTTTTCAGTATCCTTATATTTTCTTATCCATATTTTTCCATTTATTTTTCCGTTACATTTTCGCTTTACAATACCCACAATACTTACATTATTCTTGGTCATTTTCTAGTGTGACCAATTTTCTACTCCACATCTCTGTCACAAACATCTACTGTATATTATATTATTACCGCACTATTTACTTCATCCTGATAGAGAAGAAGGAAAGAAGATAGTCAAAGTTCCGAATGAAGAAGAGGAAGGTTGAAAATACGAAACGAAACGAAAGTAGTGTTGGCAACGACTGGGGTACCTAGTGCTCATCAGACACCTGACAGTGCAAAGAGTGCATGTCCCCTGAGGGTGAACAGCCCTCCTCTGACGACATGAACCTTTAAATATACAACATAGTCCAAACTTTGTAACTTCTATTCTTTAAGTAAATAAGAAATTTATTATTATTTTGTAGCATAAAAAATCACTCACATAAAATTAAACAGTTTCTAAGCAAAGTCATAAGTACACTACAATAAATAAACAACTTTCCCACAAGCCTCAAGATCAATAAAACAATAATTCACTTTCAGGTAACACTCAGTTACAATAATAAGATAATGCATTATATTAATAATATACAGGAAACATTCCTCACACACAAAGAAAGAAAATATGTTAGTGTCTGGAAACGCTTACTTTCCATGTTAGAGCTCATTTTATTACTTCTCTTCAAATCACATTAATCATGGAATGAAAACACACAGCAACAGAACGTACCAGCGTCATTTCAAACACTTTGTTACAGGAAATTTCAAAATGTCCTTTGACTGAAAGTGCAGGAGCTCCATCGTGCATGAACCACATGTCGTGTCGTACTTGCAAAGGCACGTGTTCTAGCAGCACAGGTAGAGTATCCCGTATGAAATCATGATAACGTGCTCCATTGAGCGTAGGTGGAAGAACATGGGGCCCAATCAAGACATCACCAACAATGACTGCCCAAACGTTCACAGAAAATCTGTGTAGATGACATGATTGCACAATTGCGTGAGGATTCTCATCAGCCCGCACATGTTGATTGTGAAAATTTACATTTTGATCACGTTGGAATGAAGCCTCATCTGTAAAGAGAACATTTGCAGTGAAATGGGGATTGACACATTGTTGGATGAACCATTCACAGATGTGGACCCGTGGAGGCCAATCAGCTGCTGATAGTGCCTGCACACGCTGTACATGGTCCGGAAACAACTGGTTCTCCCGTAGCACTCTCCATACAGTGACTTGGTGAACGTTACCTTGTACAGCAGCAACTTCTCTGTCGCTGACATTAGGGTTATCGTCAACTGCACGAAGAATTGTCTCGTCCATTGCAGGTGTCCCCGTCGTTCTAGGTCTTCCCCAGTCGCGAGTCATAGGCTGGAATGTTCCTTGCTCCCTAAGACGCTGATCAATTGCTTCGAACGTCTTCCTGTAAGGACACCTTCGTTCTGGAAATCTGTCTCGATACAAACGTACCGCGCCACGGCTATTGCCCCGTGCTAATCCATACATCAAATGGGCATCTGTTAACTCCGCATTTGTAAACATTACACTGACTGCAAAACCACTTTCGTGATGAACACTAACCTGTTGATGCTACGTACGGATGTGCTTGATGATGGTACTGTAGAGCAAAGAGTCACATGTCAACACAAGCACCGAAGTCAACATTAACTTCCTTCAATTGGGCCAACTGGCTGTGAATCGAGGAAGTAGAGTACATACTGACGAAACTAAAATGAGCTCTAACATGGAAATTAAGCGTTTCCGGACACATGTCCACATAACATCTTTTCTTTATTTGTGTGTGAGGAATGTTTCCTGAAAGTTTGGCCGTACCTTTTTGTAACACATACACAACATCCTGCCCCCAGTCCTTTTATTAACAAGGCAATCTTTTATGGTTGACCAAAACAGTTACTCAAGTCTGGTGGCTTTTTAGGTCTCCCATTTTCTACATTTTTCACTAGGCTATTCAGATCTTGCCAACATTTTGTTTCATTGGGTGGCTTTTTAGGTCGTGGAATTTAAAAGTCTTTAGCAACATGAAAGAGCTCCTGTTCTGCTATCATTTCATTGGGTGGTTCGTTCTGCTCCTGTAATTCACACTGTTTCAAAACATTTGTTAAGGCTTGCCCCATCGTAATATCATCAGGAGGTCCCTGCAAATTATGTCCCTGTACTACATTACTGAATAATTACTTCGGTTTTAGCCCAATTCTACTTCCTGTGTCTAGCTTTGGAAAAATGTCACTAATTTTTTCATACCCTCTTTCAGTAAAAGTATATTCACTTCCATTTATTCATGAGAATTCATCTTCGATGGAGTCATCACTACTCCCTTCCCCACCATCAGATTCACTTAAGCACGCGACTTTTGAACAATAGGGAAAGTCAGTATATTCATTCTTATTTGTATCCATATACCCTTCATCATCTGAACTATCACTGATTCCATTTTTGTCATCAGATTCGAGCACGAACGCAACTTTCAGACAGTGGAGCAGTTCATCATTCAATGTTTCAACCACTTCGTTTTCCGGATCATTTTCTACACAATGCACATCATTTGGACACTCAGGCACTTTATTGTATCACTTTGAACGATTTCTACCTTAACTTCATACTTGTCATATACATAGATAATCTTCATTTAATTTTCCTCTTGGATATCGTTCTCAGACAATCGTACGAAATTCCTACCTGGTCTTTCTGCATCAGAACCACAAAATATGATTTCAACAGCAAAAATTTCGTCTGCACTGTTTATTACGTCATAATTACTAACACCATTCTTTACATAATTTCTTTACATCTATTCTTTCTCAGATTAATCAGTTTTTGACTGATACAATTTCAAGTCAACAATGTTACATACACCTAGCAGTTAGGAAAAGCTAAACATTAAGCATCAGTGTGAGTTACACCGACAATCTTAAATGGTCCATTATAAATGAATTAAAACTCATTATTTATCTGGCTTGATTTCTCCCTCGCTTTGACGAGAACGAGGTCACTAGTTGCAAATTTGGCAAACTGCGCTTTCATGTCATGACGGCGTATTTGCACCTTGGCTTTCTTTTGCATTACCTCATGTAAACGTTCTTTCTTCACCTCAGTGTCAATATAAGTTCACAGGACGAAATCAATTATCTCTTCCAACAAACTCTTAGACTTATGGTCTAATAGGATTTCCTCTGGAGTGAATACTGTGGATTCATGCTTCATAGCATTCATAATCTTTTCAGAATCGTTTATATACACTATATGATCATAAGTACCTGGACACCTGACTGAAAATGAGTTACAAGTTCGTGGCGCCCTCCATCGCTAATGCTGGAATTCAATATGGTGTTGGCCCACCCTTACCCTTGGTGACACATTCTATTCTCGCAGGGAAACGTTTAGTCAGGTGCTGAAAGGTTTATTGAGGAATGGCAGCCGATTCTTCACGAAGTGCTGCACTGAGGAGAGGTATTGATGTCGGTCAGTGAGGCCTGGCACGAAGTCGGCTTTCCAAAACATCCCCAAGGTGTTCTATAGGATTCAGGTCAGGACTCTGTGCAGGCCAGTCCATTACAGGGATGTTACTGGCATGTAACAACTCCGCCACAGGCCGCGTATTATGAACAGATGCTCGATCGTGTTGAAAGATGCAGTCGACATTCCCAAATTGCTTTTCAACAGTGGGAAGCAAGAAGGTGCTTAAGACAACAGTGTAGGCCTGTGCTGTGATAGTCCCACGTGAAACAACAAGGGGTGCAAGCCTCCTCCATGAAAAACACGACCACACCATAACACCACCATCTCCGAATTTTACTTTTGGTACCACACATACTGGCAGATGACGTTCACTGGGCATTCGCCGTACCCACACCCCGCCATCTGATCGCCACATTGTGTACCGTGATTCGTCACTCCACACAACGTTTTTCCACTGTTCAATCGTTCAATGTTTTGCTCCTTGCATCAAGCGAGGCGTCGTTTGGCATTTACCGGTGTGATGTGTGGCTTATGAACAGCCGCTCGACGATGAAATCCAAGCTTTCTCACCTCCCGCCTAACTGTCATAGTACTTGCAGTGGATCCTGATGTAGTTTGGAATTCCTGTGTCATGGTCTGGATAAGTCTGCCTACTACACATTACGATCCTCTTCAACTGTTGGCAGTCTCTGTCAGCCGACACATAAGGTCGATCTGTACGTTTTTGTGCCGTACGTGTCCCTTCACTTTTTCACTTGACTATCACATCAGAAACAGTAAACCTAGGGATGGTTAGGAGTGTGGAAATCTCGCGCACAGATGTATGACACAAGTGATTACTCACCTGACCACATTCGAAGTCCGTGAGTTCTGCGGAGCGCCCCATTCTGCTCTTTCGCGATGTCTAATAACTACTGAGGTCGCTGATAAGGAGTACCTTGCAGTATGTGGCAGCACAATGCATCTAATACGAGACACGTAGGTTTTTGGGGGTTTCCGGATACATTTGATCACACAGTGTATTTGCTCCATGCCCTGTGAGTGTGATGACAATACGTGCAGCAAAGTCGCCCCAGCTGAAGCGTGAATCGTTCCACTGCATTTTTGGCCAGGCAATAGACCGAAATGTGTATCACTTCAACCCCATTGCTTTCCATACTTTCGTTCCATAATTCGGAAGAAAAATGTATCCCATTATCGGACAAAATCCCTTTTGGTTTGACAATATGCACAAAGTTTGCTATAAACGGCTCTAGCTATCGCTTTTCTTATCGAATTAACTTAATGAACTTCAGAAAGGCTTCCAGCTCTGTTATTATATGGGCAAAATTACCTGTGGTCTTTCGCAGGGGGCCTTAGAGGTCCTTGACTCTAATACATCGTCTGGCCTTATATTCTGCATACGATCACGGTTTATGTAGTTGGTCTCTCTCACCTTCTGATGCTTATCACAAATATTTATCCTATGTGTTAGTCTCTTTAACATGTTGTTAAAATTCACAACTTCAGCCATTTTCTCTGTACATTTCTTTGGTCTGTGATGACCAAAGGCTAAGTGATAATGGTATACTATTTTGGTGATGTAGTTGGTGGGCCAGCAGACCCTCCAAGTGTCGCTACCCCTATCTCTGCGTATGTACAGGATATTGTTGTGTATCGTGTAATACTTCCTCGAAATTTCTCCGTCTTTACTCCTTTTGTTACACTTGGTCTTTTCATTATTTCAAGCATTCATCCTCGTATTGACGACGACGCATATTTTGACAAATACTCTCTATTTCCTTTCGATTTTCTACGTCTTGAAAGTAGTACAATTTCAGTATACCTTCGGATTCGCCTTCTACTATTCGCTGATCGGTTTCAGGTAAACGAGACAGCGCATTCCCTACGCAAAATTAAACTGCTGTAAATAAAAAGACTTTCTTGTCCATCTTTCGTGCAGTAAATGACTATCTTTGAGATAAGTGAGCGCCTTATAGTCTTTGTGAATTAGTACTTTTCGGGTACCATAACAAAACTTCAAATTTTCTAAAACTTTATACAATTCCTAGACTTCCCTTCTTGAAATCGTATAGTTTTACTCACTTTTCGTCAACGTCCGACTTGTGAATGCAATCGTCCAGTATTCCTCGTGCCCTCCTTCTCCAACCTCCTGAAACAATTCAATACCTAAACCATGATTTGACAAATCCGTTCCCATGCGAAAAGTTAACGAAAGGTCAGGATGGTACAACATGTTATCAGGATGGTACAGTATGTCACCCTGTAACAACTCGCTTTTCAGTCTCTCAAATGCGGCCAGACGCTCGTTAGTCCACACAAACGGTGTATTCTTGAGTAACAAGTTATTTAAAGCTGGAATCATTGAACGTTTGCCCCTGCACGAACTTGCAATAAAGCCTGGTTAATCATAGAAAATTTTTTTAGTTGTTTTGTAGTCTTTGGAAGGAGACAATTCTTTATTGCCTCTAACTTCTGGTTATCTTTGGCGATTTCTGCTGTAGTAACTATGTGACCAAGAAAATTCAATTGTTTTTTCACAAACTCACACTGTTTCAGTTTTAAAGTCAGTCCACCTTTGCGTAATGCACTGAAAACGTCCACATACACAGTCAGTCTGGAACTTAGGGCTGCACCTAGTACTTTATCACGTGCTCTAATAAAGACAGACACTGATATGTTCAGTCCAAATGACACTGTCCTATACTGGTAACATCACCCTGGACAAAAAAGGAGAAATCTGCCAGTAGCCAGTCGTAAGGTCGAGACTAGTCATAAATGAAAGTGTACATCAGAACCTTCTGAAGGAGGAATCTATTCTAAACTCTATCTAAATATTGAAAATAGTTTTGAAATGGGTGGAATTTAGTGCAACCGCTAATGAACCACACAGATGGAAAAGGGTACCATGTAATATTTAACACAAAAAATACTGATTAGCAGAAAAAGGGGATAATTAAATGGTCGCTGGCCCCCTAGGACAATGAGTACCAAAATCTCAACAAAGGTAGTGGCAAAGAAAATTAAGCAATAAGCACTTACATGGCAACAGAAGGCTGCCATGCATTTCCACAAGACAACAGCTCATGAGGAAAATAAATGAATGAGAAAGCACTGAGTTTGCAGTTACTTATTCTGAAACACTAAATTTTGAAAGCAAAGTTCAATGAAGTTTCTGGTTAAATAAATGGCTGGCTGTAACTGAAACTTTGTGACATAAATATGACTCTCAGTAACCTCAGTATAACATAATACAAATTTGGAAAAAAGCAAGCAGTTCACTTTTAAATTATTGAAAGACTGAATTGAATTTACTTTTAGAAAATGAGCAACTGATTTACTTTCAACAGAAGAACAGGAAAATACGTACCAAGCCAACAGAATAAACGAAACTGTGCACTCTTAATTTGTGCTGTATCTTTAGTTACTAGTTTTGCCAGTGAAATTTTACGTTACCTTAAGTGACTAAAGTTATTACTCAGAGTTGCAAGTTAGTTAAGATTCTATTACGCAATAGAAGAATGAACAGTTACTTAGGCAGCAAAATTTTGACTGAAACTGGTTAATAGCAAACAAACGAAATTGGTAGTAAATACTTAATCAAATTTCATAGTTTAACAACACTCGCAGAATGCTTGGAAAGAAAAGGGACCCTGCTTGGTGATGTGCCTGAGAACAATGACAACATTGGTGCCCTACAGGTTTAAACTATTGATGGTTTTTATTCAAGAAAGTAAGCGATTAAAGCTTGTTACAGAAATTCCATTGGGTAAATCCTGTACAATGTTAGTTATACTCTATCAATTAACAGTCTTATGAACCATAGCTGTGCAGATGACAAAGAATGCAGCCAACGACAATGTTGTGCCACAGTTGCTACTGCTGCTAGTTGAGAATCACAAGTCATCTCCAGAGTCCCAGTTAATTATGGGCAGGCAATATTTAGAACTGCAGATTCCTCCACCTGTCCACTCTGTGGTCCCAATACTCGCTGGTTAATAAAGTAGGTGACATTGACTTGATTATAACTGCACACTGCATCTCAGGGAGCACCAAAAAAAAACACTTCTGCACTCTCTCAAAACTCAGGCTCACAGAGTAACAGAGATTCTCCATACACAAAGATAAATAATGGGACAGCTACTGGCATTTCATCGTAGCTATAGATACATATATACAAAGTCGCCTTGGCGATTACCCAGAAACTTACAGTATTTACATTATAATTATAATCAATTATATATGATGACATATAGATATATTGTTACATCCAATACATATTAAATATGATTTCTGTAATAGAGCTCACACAATCAGGAATAGCAGTATATTACAAGTTATCAAGATATATTAAATGGCGTAAATTCTGTATGGTGCAGAAGATATTTTATCCACTTTCTCGGTGTTAAGACCTCACATCTCCACGCCACAGCTGTTGTTATAGTCTTCAATCTCAAGTAGAGAAGGCTTCCTCTGTTAAAGATTAAAGATAACAGGTGGGAACCAGATCAAACGAGTTTTAAATCATCAACATTTATTTGTATTATACACAAACCCAATGAAATCCATTGCAAAAATAATCGTGATGGACTTTAGCAGACCAGTTTTAAATCATCATATTTGTTTATATTATGAGTACAGAAAGTAATTCATGACAGACACTACATTTATTATTATTATTATTTTTTCTTTCTTTTCTCAGATGTTATGTGTGGTCAAAAACGGAAAGTGACACGGACCTTGATCAAGCGTGACTTCCTTTTAACTGTACGGTATATGTTATATTGCATTTAGGAACTTTTGGGTAATTGAACATGTATCAATAATTACGGATTTCTGTAGTTGTATATATAAGTTCGGATGTAGCTGTATTGCATTGATGTACTGGTGGATATTGTGTGGTATGACTCCTGTAGTTGATAGTATAATTGGTATAATATCAACTTCATCCTGATGCCACATGTCCTTGACTTCCTTAGCCAGTTGGATGTATTTTTCAATTTTTTCTCCTGTTTATTATTATTATTATTATTATTATTTCTCTTTCCTGTCTCAGACGTTACCTCTGGTTAAAAATGGAAGGTGTCGCAGACCTTGATCAAGCGTGACTTCCTTTTAACTGTATGGTATATGTTATTTTGCATTTAGGAACTTTCGGGTAATTGAACATGTATCAATATTACAGATTTCTGTAGTTGTTTATATAAGTTTGGATGTAGCTGTATTGCGTTGATGTACTGGTGGATATTGTGTGGTATGACTCCTGTAGTTGATAGTATAATCGGTATAATGTCAACTTTATCCTGATGCCACATGTCCTTGACTTCCTCAGCCAGTTGGGTGTATTTTTCAATTTTTTCCCCTGTTTTATTCTGGATATTTGTTGTATTGGGTATGGATATTTCGATTAGTTGTATTAATTTCTTCTTTTTATTGGTGAGTATGATGTCAGGTTTGTTATGTGGTGTTGTTTTATCTGTTATAATGGTTCTGTTCCAGTATAATTTGTATTCATCATTCTCCAGTACATTTTGTGGTGCATACTTGTATGTGGGAACGTGTTGTTTTATTAGTTTATGTTGTATGGCAAGTTGTTGATGTATTATTTTGGCTACATTGTCATGTCTTCTGGGTTATTCTGTATTTGCTAGTATTGTACATCTGCTTGTGATGTGATCTACTGTTTCTATTTGTAGTTTGCAAAGTCTGCATTTATCTGTTATGGTATTGGGATCTTTAATAATATGCTTGCTGTAATATCTGGTGTTTATTGTTTGATCCTGTATTGCAATCATGAATCCTTCCATCTCACTGTATATATTCCCTTTTCTTAGCCATGTGTTGGATGCGTCTTGATCTATGTGTGACTGTGTTAGATGATACGAGTGCTTGCCATGTAGTGATTTCTTTTTCCAATTAACTTTCTTTGTATCTGTTGATGTTATGTGATCTAAAGAGTTGTAGAGGTGGTTATGAAATTGTGGTGGTGTAGGCGATGTATTTACATGAGTGATTGCTTTGTGTATTTTGCTAGTTTCAGCTCGTTCTATAAAGAATTTTCTTAAATTGTCTACCTGTCCATAATGTAGGTTTTTTATGTCGATAAATCACCTTCCTCCTTCCTTTCTGCTTAGTGTGAATCTTTCTGTTGCTGAATGTATGTGATGTATTCTGTATTTGTGGCATTGTGATCGTGTAAGTGTATTGAGTGTTTCTAGGTCTGTGTTACTCCATTTCACTACTCCAAATGAGTAGGTCAGTATTGGTATAGCATAAGTATTTATAGCTTTTGTCTTGTTTCTTGCTGTCAATTCTGTTTTCAGTAATTTTGTTAGTCTTTGTCTATATTTTTTTTAGTTCTTCTTTAATATTTGTATTATCTATTCCTATTTTTTGTCTGTATCCTAGATATTTATAGACATATGTTTTTTCCATCGCTTCTATGCAGTCGCTGTGGTTATCCAATATGTAATCTTCTTGTTTAGTGTGTTTTCCCTTGACTATGCTATTTTTCTTACATTTGTCTGTTCCAAAAGCCATACTTATATCATTGCTGAATACTTCTGTTATCTTTAGTAATTGGTTGAGTTGTTGCTGCCAGTAATTTTAGATCATCCATGTGTAGCAAATGTGTGATTTTGTGTGGGTATGGTACAGTAATATTGTAACCATAATTTGTACTATTTAGCATGTTGGATAGTGGGTTCAGAGCAAGGCAGAACCAGAAAGGACTTAATGAGTCTCCTTGGTATATTCCACGCTTAATCTGTATTGGCTGTGATGTGATATTATTTGAATTTGTTTGGATATTAAGTGTGGTTTTCCAATTTTTCATTACTATGTTCAGGAACTGTATCAATTTAGGATCTACCTTGTATATTTCCAATATTTCTAGTAACCATGAGTGGGGTACACTATCAAAAGCTTTTCGGTAATCAATGTATGCGTAGTGTAGCGACCTTTGTTTAGTTTTAGCTTGATATGTTACCTCTGCATCTATTATCAGTTGCTCTTTACATCCTCGTGCTCCTTTGCAACAGCCTTTTTGTTCTTCATTTATAATTTTGTTCTGTGTTGTATGTGTCATTAATTTCTGTGTAATGACTGAAGTTAATATTTTGTATATTGTTGGTAGGCATGTTATGGGGCGATATTTTGCTGGGTTTGCTCTGTCTGCTTGATCTTTAGGTTTCAGATAAATTATTCCATGTGTAAGTGTATCAGGGAATGTGTAAGGGTCTGCAATGTAACTGTTAAATAATTTAGTTAGATGTGAATGTGTTGAGGTGAACTTCTTTAGCCATAAACTTGCTATTTTATCTATTCCAGGGGCTTTCCAATTGTGAGTAGAATTAATTGCTTGGGTGACTTCATGTTGCAAAATTATCACTTCAGGCATTTGTGGTATCATCTTGTATGTGTCTGTTTCTGCTTGTATCCACCGTGCATGCCTGTTATCCTGTACCGGGTTTGACCATATGTTGCTCCAGAAGTGTTCCATGTCTGTTATGTTTGGTGGATTGTCTATTTTAATGTGTATGTTATCTATTGCCAGGTAAAGTTTCTTTTGGTTTGTGTTGAATGTTTGATTTTGTTTCCTTCTATTTTCACTTTTTTTGTATCTTCTAAGTTGTTTGGGCAACGCTTGTAATTTCTGCTTCTTTTCATCTAACTGCTCTATCGCTTCTTGTTGTGAGATTTTACCTAACCTTTTTCGTTTTTTGTCTGATATTTCATTTCTTATAAATTGTGTTAGCTGTCCGATGTCTTTTCTCAGTTTTTCTATTCTGATCTGTAATCTGTGTTGCCATGCTGGTTTTGTGGGTTTCTTCTGTGTCTTGGTTGGTTCTGATCTCTGCCTAGTGTGTATATTTAGTGTAGTGAGTGCTCCTATATAAATCAGTAGTTGTAACTCTTCCATAGTTGTATTTTCATTTATTTTGTTGTGTATGATTGTGTTGATAGTTGTTATTGTTGTTTCGACTTGAGGGTTATTTGGTGGTCTATGCAAGAATGGTCTAATGTCTGTATTTGTGTCTTTGTATTCCGTATATGTCAGCTGAAACTTTTCTTCTATATCTAACATGTGTGTCACTTCATGTTCTATTTGTGCTTGTTCTGGTGGCTGTCTTAAGATTTCGTTTTCTTCTGATTGTTTAATTGATGCGTGTTGTTCTTTGTTTGTTTGCTCTGAGATGTTTTAGTCCATTACTGTATTTTCTTCTTCTTCTGATTGCACATTATTTTGTTCTAGTATTTGTTGTACTTGTTGTTTGATGTTTTCTAATTCTGACTGAGGTATCCTGTTATTTTACAAGGATCTGATCAGCTAGTCATTGTTCTGTTAAAAATTTTAATTCTGGGTATCTGGTAATAAATGTTGTGTATACTTGTGATCTGTATCCAGTTGTGTTTGTTCCTAAGTTTGTTGCTTGGTAATAACAGAACATGAGGTGTCGGTTAACTTCATCTGACCATCTCATCCTCTGTCTTTGTTTTCCTTCTAGAGTGGTTGCAGGAAGCATATCCTGCAAAACACCTCTATTTGGATTTAAATCATTTTCCGTGTGGCTAGCAGTGTTGTTACCATTGTGGACGGGCATAGGGTTCAAGCGTCGTCCTGGACCATGACAGCGCTTGTCCGAGGCTTCATTAGTTCTGTCCTGAACCAACTAATCACACTAAAAGGGGAGTTAGCCCTATTAGTGGTTTGTTCTTTTCGTCGCCTTTTACGACTGGCGGAACATACCGAATGCTTATTCCTTTCCCGGGCCTCTATGGGGTTTATTATTATTATTATTATTATTATTATTATTATGTGTGATTAGACCCTGTTAGATCATACAAAGCTTCTTGATTCTTTTTCCTTTTTTCCACATTGCTCTTATATTTTCTGCATTGGCTCCCTTCCTTTCCTCTATTCATTTTGTTCCTGCTTTCTTTGGAGCTTCATTCTCTGACTTAACTTCCCATTTGTCAACTTTCTGCTTAAGTACCTTTCTGTCCAAAATATCTGAATCATTTATCTGAGATTTTTGTAGGTCCTTTTTGAACTCTTGTACTTAGGACATAGTTTTAAAGTACTTCTATGTGTTTAAGAATTTTGTGCATAAGTCTTGTTTTGAGAAGCCTAGAGATGCACCCATAAAATTTTAATCGCCTTTTTCTAATGTCTGCTGCAAGGTTGGACAATTTCTCAGTTGTTTGACGAGATTATGGTCTATATCCCCCTTCTGTTTCCTTTAGCCCTAGTATCTTTCTGATGATGTTACTTTATTCATTTAATAAGTTTTTTGGGTTATCCTTTAAGTAGACTGTCAGGGTCTCACTGGTATACAAGATTTCAAGTTTTAATACTGTATTATAATGCCTAATTTTAGTGTTTCTGGAGAAGCATTTTTATTGTATATATATATATATATATATATATATATATATATATATAGAGAGAGAGAGAGAGAGAGAGAGAGAGAGAGAGTGTTTCAGAAGTGACAAGCTTCAGAATCCCCTGATGTGACAGATGTAGACCTGAATACCAAGCAATTATCCACCTGGCCCTGGTTTGCCTCAATACATCTTTCAGGGTTATGTGACAAGACATCATCAGCAAAGTATTTGCGTGGCTGGCCCACAGTGACCCATGTGCACAACAAAAAAGTAGAACAAACTAAACAGATACCTGTTACTTTAGTTAATGTTTTCTATACTAATTGTGATTTTTAGTTTATTTATAAATTCATTCTAATAAATAAAAAAGTATGTTTGAACAAAACAAATGAATAATGTTGCCCACTTTGTCAAATAAACATTATTCTCAACTACCTTGTCAGTTATGTTTAGATCTTAAATGAGTAAGAGTGTTTGAAACCACGGTACAGAACATAACTAACTGCCTTCTTCTAACATACTACTGATTACTCAGCATTGAGATAAGCCCTGCTTTGTATTACATAGTTGTTGAATGAAACCATGTGTTCAGGGTAATAGTATTCACCTACTGATTACCCTAATAGTACCAATTTTTCATATTTCAGACGATTAGAAAATACATAAGGAAGACAGAACAAGCTAAACGGACGGCAGAAGATGTGAAAATGCGAGACTGGCTTTTGTTGGAGGTTAATCGATGAGAAAGCTGCTGAAAAATTTAAAATGCCTTGCACCATGATGCAAATCAGATTAAGGAGTGGAAACGAATTGTGCCTGAAAGTAATCCCTACTCTGCATCACAAAGTTGAATTAAACCGTGTTATGGTCATCCTGGAAACTCATCTTATAGGTACAAAATGAAAGCAGAAGGTTGGAAAAATGATAAATAGGCTGTTGCTGGATGTTTATTACATTAATGAGACAGCCGAAATTTTGTAAACACCTCATAGAACACTACAAATCAGATTAAACATCGGAATAGAATCAGAGCTGAGATTTTGAACGAAATGTGCTGTCAGCATCCCAGTTAGTAGAACAATGTAAACAGAGTGGAATGCAATGGTCGAACAGCCCCACATATTTCTGTAATCAATGCTAAATGGTCCTTGAAGTGGTTTAAAGAGCAATGTTATTGGACAGTGGACGACTGGAAATGATGATTTGAAGCGATGAATTGTCAGTGAAATATGGAGGTGATGGTGGTTTTCGTGATAAGGGTGTGGTTCCCTTATTCATTTAAGAAAGTGCCGAAAACAGAATGATACGCAGACGTTTAGAGCACTGAGTGCTGCATACATTAGAGGAGTGGTTCGGATACAATAATTGATTTTATCAACATGATGACACACCCTGTCATTAAGTAGCACCTATGAGACATTGGATTGTGGATAATAACACTCCTAAACTTTCCTGGCCTGCCCTGAGTCCCAACCTGAAGCTAATGGAACACCTATGGGTTGATTATAATTCCGACTTAACTCCAGACTTCAGCATCCAACGTCACTAGTTTTGGCCATTGAGAAAGAATGAACTGTCATTCCTCTACAGACATTGAGATGTCTCATTTAATATCTCCCTAGCAGTGTTCAGGGTGTCATAAAGGCAAAGGAGAGACATTTCATATTAATTTTGCAATTTGCAATTTTTTGGTGGGGGAGTTTGCTGTAATGACGGCTAATCGAAAGTGAGAGACAGTAATTCACGTGACAATTAAATAATATTCACTGAAGAGGATCTTCCATTATTACTTAAAGTATAAAAAGACTTAATTGTTGAAAATTCCATTGGTTGAGGGAGATATCTCGCAGAATGTGTGGAATCCCTTCATGTAACTACATTGTTTGGGCACATACCACGAGGCCAACATCTTGAGACCGCCTCCAGGTGGATGCGTTATCTTATTGCTGGAGACCGTGGTCAGCCATTAACTAGTCTTGCCATATCTTAAGATGTCTGCTGTAAACAGTGTAAAAAAACACAATATTGCAGGGTGGAGTTGGTAGGTCTGCTTTTCTGTTCCCCATGCCACTGCAAGAGATTCAACAAGCACATCTGTAAGATTGAGTTTCCTGGGGATATCTCAGACCCTGGAGCTTGTATTCCATGGAAATGTGGTAGACAATAAAAAGATAGAACACTTGCTGACTAATGCATAGTAAACACTTTTTTTGTCTGCTGCCTTCACATTGTGTCATACTACAAAAGCTGGAAGATACACTGCAATAGCTTAGAAGGTGTCAATAAACGATCGTGATGTAATTTGGCACTTGTTTAGAGGGAGCAAAATAGTGCAGCACATATTTTTTTGTCGTGTCCGCCTTCAGTTTTAAAGGCTAAAACACACCCTAAAAGATAATGTGGCGTTTTAGGTTTAGAGCGAATATCTTCGAAATGATGTCTAAAAATGTTTTCATGTAACATTTGATATATAATTAATGTTCTCAAAAACAGTATAATCAACTTTTGTAATAATTTGAAAATTTGTAAAATACCTCACCACCATTAAATAATTTTGCAAAATGTAAACTTATGTTACAACATACACCTCTGTGTTTCTCAGTGCTCCACAGAACACTGAGTACAGCTTATTTTCTAGAAATTGTATTTCGGAACACAGCTTTATTACACAGGGATGTACATAGCTTGAAAGCTTCTTTAATTTATGTTGTAGCAAAAGTTTTCCTTCTTCAAAATTATTTGATGATGGTGGGGTACTTTGCAAATCTTCAGATTATTAAAGAAGTTGATTATATCGTTTTCAAGGGCATTAATTACATATCAACTTTTACATGAAAATATTTTCTAGACATAATCGGTTTGAAGATATTCTGTCTAAACCCAAAGTGCCAGATTACCTTTTGGGATGTGTTTACCCCTAAAAACTGAAATTGGACACAAACAAAAAAAGTACATACTGCACTATTAAGTCCCCCTCTTCTCTCCTGCCAAATTCCGTCAAGACCATTTATTGACACTTACGGAAGTTCCATTATTTGTCGTCAGAGATGCCAACATCAGTGTGGACAGTCACCTTCTAAGCGTTTCAGCAGATCCTCAGTGTGTTTTTTCCAGTTCAACCCCTCGTCAATGCATACACCTAGAAATTTTGTATATTCTGCCTTAGCTATCGATTTCTGATCCAAGTCTATATTTATTAATGGTGTCATTCCATTTACTGTGTGGAACTGTATATACTGTGCTTTGTCAAAGTTTAATGAGAGCCCATGTGCAGTGAACCACTTAATGATTTTCTGAAAAACATCGTTTACAATTTCACCAGTTAATTCGTGTCTGTTGGGTGTGATAGCTATACTTGTATCATCAGCAAAAAGTACCAGCTTCGCATCTTCGAGAATATAGAATGGCAAGTCATTGATATATATTAAGAGCAGCAGAGGACCCAAGACTGAACCTTGCGGTACTCCATTCTTGATTGTTCCCTAGTTTGAGAAATCACCAGTTTTTTTTGCATATTATGTGAACTGCTTATTTCAACTTTATGCACTCTTCCAGTTAGGTATGATTTAATCCATTTGAGCACTGTCCCACTCATACCACAGTACTTTAGCTTATCTAGAAGTATTCCATGATTTATGCAATCAAAAGCCTTTGAGAGATTACAAAAAATCCCAACGCGTGACTTCCAGTTACTAAGAGCATTTCATATTTCATCAGTGAAAGTATATATAGCATTTTCTGTTGAAAAACCCTTCTCGAAACCAAACTGACATTTTGTTAAAACTTTTTTTTTACAAAGGTGTGAAGCTACTCTACAATACATTACTTTCTCAAGCATTTTGGATAAGGCAGTCAGAAGAGAGATTGGGCGGTAGTTGTTGACATCAGACGTATCCCCTTTTTTATATAGTGGTTTAACAATGGCATACTTCAGTCTATCTGGGAAAATACCCTGCTTCAGAGAGCTATTACATATGTGACTAAGAATCCCAGTTATTTCTTGGAAACGAGCTTTTATTATCCTGCTGGAAATGCCATAAATTCCATGTGAGCTTTTATTCTTGAGAGAGTTTATTATCTTCCTAATTTCAGAAGGAGAGGTGGATGGAATTTCAATTGTATCAAATAGTGTGGGCAAGACCTCTTCATTAACTGCCTTGCTTCTTCTGATGAACATTTAGATCCTATTTTCTCTACAACATTTAAAAAATGATTTTTCAAAATGTTTTCGACTTCCAGTTTGTTATTTGTCAAGTTTCCATTCGCTTTGATGGTAATGTCATCATCCTGTACTCTTGGTTGCCCTGTCTCCCTTGCAATAATATTCCAAATTGTTTTGATTTTGTTATCAGAGGTATTAATCTCAGACATGATGCACATGTTTCTGGACTTTTTAATAACCTTTCTTAATGTAACACAGTAGTTTTTAAAATATTTGGCTATTTCTGGGTCATTACTCTTTGTTGTTGTTAGATACAGTTCCCTTTTGTGGTTACAAGATATTTTTATTCCTTTAGTAAGCCAAGGTTCTTTTGCATGGTTTCTTATAATTAGATTTAACTACTTTCTTGGGGCAACAGTTTTCAAATTCTCTTACAAGTGTATCATGAAATAAGTTATATTTTAAATTAGCATCGGGTTCCTTGTACACGTCATCCCAGTCTAACTGCTGAAGATTTTCTCTGAAATTTCTAATTGTTGAGTCATTACTTGAATGCACAACTTTGGAGGGTAGTTTTGAATTACTAAATGGAGCTATGTCATATACTGTAACTAGCTGAGCACCATAATCAGAAAGGCCATTCTCAACATGACAAGAATTTATGTTTTTAAACTTATCTTGGTCTATAAAAGTGTTATCTATCAATGTGCTGCTGTCCTTTACTACCAGAGTAGGAAAATTAATGACAGATGAACCAAGCAAGACTTCCAGGTCATTCTTCCTATTATACTCTTTCAGTGAGTCAACATTAAAGTCCCCACAAATAATAATTTGCTTTCCCCTATCTGACAGATAGCACATCAAGGCATCCAAGTTTTCCCAGAATAAATGAAAGTTTCCTGAAGGGGACCTATATACTGTTACAATTATACAAGAGCCCTCCTTCAGTTTAAGTTGTCAGGCACATGCTTCTATATGTTACCCTAGACAAAACTTTTTTGTATATAAGCTTTTTACACAAAGATAACTTTTGACATATATGGCAACTCCTGCTCTCACTTTATTCTCTCTACTCATATGTGCAGCTAGTTTATAACCACTGATATTTACCTTTTCCATATCAGACACAATGTGATGCTCAGAAAGGCATAGTATATCTATTACGTTATCAGATTCAATGTCATCTAAACAAACCAGGAGCTCATAAACTTTATTCTTCAATCCCGGAATATTTTGGTGAAAAATCATTATTTTTTACTTCACTTTTGTGAGAATCTACTTTTTTCATTAATCCATCAATATTTTGGTTAAATATGGTAACATTATTATTTACTTTCCTGTTGTGAGAATTTTGTGAGTTTTGGACCTCTTTAGCACCTGCCTGCCTGAACTTCTCATTGGACACTGATATTGGTCTAAAAAAGAGGTACATCTATGAATACTAGTGTGCCCTGCCAGTTTACCCTTCCTTCTCCTAATGAGGGAATCACTGGAGCAAAGCACCACCTCCTTCTGGCAGAAAGCTTATGGATAATAATAATGAAAATTTCTCCAGGTCTTGTCAGGGGAAGTCACACACCAATATTAAAACATGCTGGTAGTTACAGATACGATTTCATTGCATACATTGTCAGAACATTTTGAACAAAACTGAGCAATTTTACCTTCCAGTTCACATGGACACAAAAAGCATCTTCCTCTGGGCCCTCTTCTTTGATGGTTGATATCCACTTCCTGGCACCTTTTGACACCACATCTAGCCAATGCCACAGATACGATTGTGGATGAAATAGTTCATTGCACAAATCGGGAAAGACGACGCTCAAGAGCTATAAAAGGTCAAACATGGAGTAATGTCACAAATGAGGAACTGAATGCAAGTTTTGGAATTCTCCTATTAGCTGGCAGTTACTTAGCTTACGTTCCTATAAGTGAATTATTACACAACTTTCCTGGCAACACTGTTTATATGGCAAATTTTTCTATAAAAAGGTTTGAAGAAAAAAGGAGAGCCATAAGGTTCGACTATACCACACTCGACAAGCTAGGAGCCAAGATGATAATATGTCAGCTTTTTGCAATGTGTGCGAACTATTCATAAGCAACTGCAGGCAAAGGTTTCATTCTGGAGAGAGCTGCACAATAGATGGACAGCTAGTGTTTTTCAGAAGGAATTGTAAATTTCTACAGTTTATTCGACGCCAACCAGGAAAATATGGAATAAAGATGTTCTGGCTCTGCGACTCTTTGACATCATATGCTATAGATGAGCTGGTGTAGTCATGAAAAACTCCAGATCGCCATCATGAAGCTAATTTGGAGCTCATGTGGTGAAGACTCAGGCAAAGTCGTTCAGAGGAAACTTTACCAGTATTTCCTTGTTTCAAGATTTATTGAACGATAAAATTACAGCAGTTGGCACTCTTCACCATAACAAACCACAAATTCCACCTGAAATGAACCCATGTTAGACACGAAAGGTTTTGTCTTCAATATTTGTATTCAGAGATGATTTGACTATTGTGAGCTACATACCAAAGAAGAATAAGAGTGTGGTGTTACTACGTTCCATTCAATACGATGCCACAGTTGATGACACTCATAAAAAGAAGAAACCAGAAATAACCCTATTTTATAACAAAACAAAATCTCGGTTGTAGATTCTCTTGATCAGATGGTGTGTGCATACACTTGCAAAAGGCAGGGAAGGAAATGGCTGTTTGTATTGTGGGCTAATGTACTGGATGTAACAGCTGTAAATGCTTTCTGTTTACTCAAAAAACAACATCCTGAATATCACAATGGGAAATCACATAAAATGAGGCTTTTCTTGAAAGACTTGGTTCTACAACTTACTCGTCCACATATGGAATCCAGAGCCAAAACTTGAAATTTGCAAATAAATGTCATACAAGCATTGGCTAGATGTGGCGTCAAAAGGTGCCAGGAAGTGGATATCAACCATCAAAGAAGAGGGCCCAGAGGAAGATGCTTTTTGTGTCCACGTGAACTGGAAGGTAAAATTGCTCAGTTTTGTTCAAAATGTTCTGACAATGTATGCAATGAAAATAATGTGCTTTTTTGTGAAGATTGTTTCAAGTAATGTGTAAAATTTTGTGACAGGCAGCCTAATCTTTATTTGTATAATATACTGTGTACCTCAATTTTGGTGTGCCCATGTTATATGCAACTTAGCCATTTTCTTTCTTTCTGTTTTGTATTTGGATGCTTTATGCATACTGATTTGCATTGTGCCTCTCCAATGTACAGTTCATAGTTTATTTGAATGTCAATAAAAGTTGTCTGGAATAATAATAAAATTAGTATTCATTGAATTAAAACTTATTCCATGGAAATTATTGTCTACACCTTTTCTTTAATATTTTTCTAATTAAACTAGCTACATACATGTTTTATAACTGTAAGATTTCATAATAAATAATGTAACAAAGCTGAGAAATAATCATTTTATGGAAATCCCAATGGGGGCTTTTGAGGCCCCATCGTGCATAATGTCACTCCAAACACTCATGCACCCAAGGGTTAAGACCTCTCTTTCTCAGGAAAGGGCAGAGGTAACAAGTTGAAATTTCTGTCCCATGCTAAGATGTCGCATAATTCTGTGCTTGCATACACACTCAGCAGAAGTTAAATGGTACTTTCTGTTTACCTGTCATCATAAATTTGGGAAGAAGCAAGGTTTCATAGCACATGTAAAGGAAAAAAATCCGAAAATTGGAAGTTCATAATTATATCACACATAAAAATATATTTTGCGGTTTGTTGTCCGCCTGTCTGTTTTTCTCACGATGGGGTATACATTTCTAGTTAAAATTTATGTCCAACACTAAAGTCTACTGTCTCTTGGTGGGGTAAAAAATTTAAGGTCCTAAGTCAATGATGTCGAAAGATATAGCCATATATATGACATGCTCTGATACTAGCAAACTCACATATTAAAACCTACAGTCGAACTTTCTATCTAGATGCCAGACCTGGTGCTCTAGCGGTGAAATGCTTCCTGAAAACAAGAAGTTGTAGGATCTTGGTTGGATGACAAATTGTTTTCGTCTCGACTTTAACCTAACTATAACCTCTCAACAATGTAAGGAGTCAACAGAAGCAACACATGGGTCAGATTCCACGTTAAACTGTAGGTCTCTTTTCCCCAGTTGGATAACTGAAGTAGCTTAGGGACATGCAAATCACCAAAGCAGCACCCAATAGAAAGACTTGCACCACGCCACTGAGCCACACGAAATTATTATTATTATCTACATATGTAATTGTGCCAGCAGCTTGCTGCAGTGGAAACACTGGTTCCTATCAGATCACTGAAGAGGTATTGGGTTTGGTAGCACTTAGATGAGTGACCATCCAGTTGTGCTGAGTGCTTTTGGCAAGTGGTGTGCACTCAGACCTTCTGAGGTCAATTCTTTAGCGACTTGGCTGAGAAATAGCAGCTCTGCTAATGGAAACTGTCAACAGCTGGGTGAGCAGTGTGCTGACCACATGCTGTTTCATATCTGCATCCTGGGACACCTATTGGTCTGAGGATGACAAGGTGGTCGGTCAGTACTGCTGGTCCTCGCAAGGCCTGTTTGGACAGAGAATAAACATTCATAATTAAGTTTGTACAGCACCCTCAGAGCACCACTCCTACTCACATTTGTCTTGTTTTTTACAATCAGGGTATTGTCACCACTGACCTTGCACATTGCAAAGTGATTTATTTGAATCTCAAAGAGAAGAAAATGTCGGAAATATTCCGACTTCTCCGCTTGCCACTCCATTTTCTAGCGTCCACAGTTCCACTCACAACTTCCAGTGATAATATGTAAAGTCAAATAGCAACAATTAACTTTAAATAGAAAAATACAATCGATAAATAAGCCCATAGCAACAGAAATAATAATACACAAAACAGAAACGCTACTTTGGATGTCGAAAGAAAGCAATGATGGATGCTTGACGCTTGTACGGAGGTGGAGTGGTAGTTTCAAACGTAGTTCCAGCCCCTTGCGCCACCTGACGTCACTCAGCCAACGGCGGCAGGAGCGTATATGAGCTGCCCAACTCAGCTTCTGCGCACATGTCTTTTCAGCTCTCTCCGACTTGTGCCAGATGTTGCAACTATGCCTATATAAGAGGAAAACCATGCCAGTCCCTGCAGTCGGTAGTTTAACTCTTGACGACGATGGTTGGATAGCCACCAAAAACTTGAGATTTTTATTAGAACTGAAATGGCTCGAAAACCGAAAAAATTTTACCCAAAAATTCTACGAACTTATGTTCCAACCTATTACTACTACTACAACTACTATTTATTTGTACCTTTATGTCCAAAATAAGTGTCTATTACATATCCAGAAATTTTAATGAGATGATACAAGCTGGAATATTTCAAGGACTTGATAACTGTGAACCACATTCTTTAAGTTATTCGTTGACTGCATCACAGAAATCTCAACAATTATAAACAAAACCCTGTCAATAAATCGCCCAGGTAGACCGCTCTTTGCAGACAACATAGTGATTATAGCTGGACAGAACAGGATCTACAACTTGTACGGTACCTGGTTGCCAACATAGCCACTGGCAAAATTTAACTATTTCCACATCAAAACAGAAGTGGTGGGATTTAAAGGATGAAAACCATTTAGGAATATCCTCAGGGTATTGGAGCAACTTAAATCAATGAAAGGTCTTCTGGGCCAGACTGTATACCAATTAGGTTCCTTTAGTACCCTGAAAGGAACGCTGATGCAATCACAATCATATGCAACCGCTTGCTCAGTGAAGGATCCATACCCAAAAATTGGAAAGTTGCACAGGTCACATCAATATTGAAGATGGGTAATAGGGTAATCCACTAAATTACAGTCCCACATCGTTAACAACGACATGCAACAGGATTTCGGAACATATATTGTGTTCAAACATTATGAATTGCCTCAAAGAGAACATTGTATTGAATCATAGCGAACATTGGTTTAGAAAACATCCTTCTTGTATAACGCAACTAGCTCTTAACTCACACAAAGTGTTGAGTGCTATCGACAAGGGATTTGAAATTGATTCCATATTTCTAGATTTTCAGAAGGCTTTTGACACCATACCTCACCAACAGCTTGTAATCAAATTTCGTACGTATGGAATATAGTTGCAGTTATGTGACTAGATTCTTGATTTCCTGTCAGACAGGTCACCGTTAGTATTAATTGACAGAAAGTCATCGAGTGAAACAGAAGCGATTTCTGGCGTTCCCCAAAATACTGTTATATGCCCTTGCTGTTTCTTAGCTATATGCACGATCTGGGACACAATTTCAATAGCCGTCTTACATTGTTTACAGATGAAGCTGTCGATTATCGTCTAATAAAGTCATGAGAAGATCAAAATCAACTACAAAACGATTTAGATAAGATGTCTGTATTGTGCAAAAATTGGCCATTGACTCTAAATAATAAAAGGTGCGGGGTCACCCACAGGAGTGCTAAAAGAAATCAGTTAAACTTCGGTTATATGATGAACTAATTAAATCTAAAGGCCTTAAATTCAACTAAATGCCTAGGAATTACAATTATGGACAATTTAAATTGCAAAGAACATGTAGAAAACGTTTTGTGGAAGGAGAACCAAAGTCTGTGTTTTATTCACAGAAGATTTAGCATATGCATCAGATATGCTAAAGAGGCTGCCTATATTACACTTGCCTGTCCTCATTTGGAGTACTATTGCACAGTTTGGGATCCTTACCAGATAGGGTTAATGAAGTACACCAACCAAGTTCAAAGAAGAGCAGCACGTTTTGTATTATTGAGAAATAGGAGAGAGAGTGTCACAGAAATGATACAGCATTTGGGATGGAAATTATTAAACCAGAGGCGTTTTCGTTGCAGTGGGATCTTATCACGAAACTTCAGCAACCTATTATATCCTCTTGCAATGGAACTGTTCTGAGTTTCACTGTCACTGAAGCAAGTTGCAAATTGATATTCACCTACCTCAGATTGGCGTCTGCTAGTGTCCCTTCACTCTGCAAGGAGTCCTGATCTTCATTGAAAGTTCGGAAATCTGGTAAAAGTAGGTTTTATTTTCTTTGCTTAGACATGTGTCATCAGCCAACATGTAGTATGTAAAACTCCTATTATAAGTTCCCAGTTTATGTCACACGTAAAGCAGCCAGAATTGTCCTAAGTCAATTCCAAGAATAATCACGCGAGTATACAGTCACTTTCTACACATAGCGTTGATTTCTTACATTAAGTCATTCAGTGGATTTCTTTCAGAAAGTTTGCTCGCCAAATATATTATTCTGTAGTAGAACACACAGAATTTTCTAAATCCAAGTCACATGCATACATCTCCCCAACAAAATATCTCACAACTCTCAAACTTTTACAAAATGTTCATAGCAACAAAAGCTACCATTACAAAGCTATCTGAATTCAAAGGAGCGAACATTTTATCATCTTACACATTTTATGGACGGACACATTTAACATGACCTTTGCATCTCAAAAGCTCGTCCGCAACTCTCTTGATGCCATTGCTCACAGCGCATATACTACTTGATAGAGTGCAGAAAAGACTTCACTCTGATAGGTTGATCAAATGAACAGCCAATCAGATCACTCTTTCAAGATCATATTCTCTACAAATATAGTTATTTGTAGAGTAATGTGGGTACAAACATCTTTCCCATGCTATGATTGTGTAATATATTAAATAAAATTAATCTTGAAATTTAACATCTGTCCCACATACACACTCTCACTCACTCTCATTTACTCCCAAAAAGACATAAGATACAAATAATAATTTTGTCTGAATTTTATATTACGAAAATGAAAATTATAGTTTTAATATGAAAATCTCAATTAATTAATTCTGCACACTGAAAGTTCTGGTTATTTTTTCAAATAAAACCAATAGACAAACTATTATAGTTCCTAAATGAATTTAATTCCCTAAGTGTCAGTTTTTGGTATTTCAGGTAATTTTCTCTAATTTTGAAAATACCCCAACCAGAAAGCTGAGATTTTGCAACCAGCTTCTTTTTAATGCTACATATTAAGTTTTATCAAAACTGAATACTATTTAGTATTATTTGTTTAGAATCTTAGGTGCTTGAATATTCTGTCGCAGGAACTGACACAAGCAGCACATCCCACAGCCATGCTAGCGACAGGTGTGAGTGAATCACGCCGAGATACAAGCGGCTGTCACCACCACCGGCTCCAAAGCTACGAGCCCGTACTGCGTTAAAACACTATTGCGGATTGACTCGCGACATTACAGTCCGAACGCGAAAATATTTTATTGACGTCGACCTACGTAGGGAGAAACGATCTTCATAATACAATAAGGGAAATCGGAGCTCGCACGGAAAGATATAGGTGTTCGTTTTTTCCGTGCTCTGTTAAAGAGTGTAATACTAGAAAATTAGAGTGAAGCTGGTTCGATGAACACTCTGCCATGTACTTGAGTGTGATTTGTAGAGTAGGCCTGTAGGTGTAGATGTAGAGCTAAACGTATAATTAATAATAAGGCAGCAGACTAAGTTAATAAATTCCTTTATCTTGGGCAATATATTGCTTACATACCAAATGACAATGTGAGTACAGAAATTCCATTACCGATGTGTTACAATGAAGCAGCATTTAATGTGAATGATAAATAGCGAAGTACAAGAACAAACAGAAAGATAAAGCAAAAAAAACCAAGGACATCATAGACCCATTTGAAGTAGAAACCGAAAAAAGAAAGAAGGAAAAAGGATTTATCAAAGAAGAGATGGTCGGAGTAAAATAATTGGGTTTACTAGCAAAAACTACTAGTCCAAAAAATCGAAAAATGAGTTAAGGCGTCGTCATGCTGTGTTCAGCATTAACCACACGATTACACAACTGCTTTTGTCAAAAACACCTCAAGTCGTACTGCATAGGCTGATAAAAATACGGCACGTCTGCAAAAACCCCACAAATCTAGACTGTAGCTAGCCAGAGCACCAATAGTTATTGGTGCTTCAGGCAGCTACAGCTCTGCTGAACTCTGGATAAACCATCGACACATTACACTTTGTTTAGAACTTCCGTCATTCTTCTAGGTTATACACCTGTTCTCCAATTTTTTAAGTTAAAATCGACACAAATCGTTCAGAGTGGCCGCAAAAGAGAACAAGAAAAACGAAAAATGTAGATAATATACATGATGCCAAAATGTATGGTGAGAAATACGTCAACCACACAGGAACTTGGTACCAGCTCGCATGACATTAAAGGACTGCAGGTTAATAGCAATATATATTTATTATACTGCCATTATTCATTGGTATTACAGACATTACCATAAGGTGACCACTTTTAAAAATCCAAAATTAGTACATTCGAAATAGCTCAAATGTCAGTTTTAATTCTATTTGTCTTCATCCTTCTTTTAAATTTAAGACGAAGAATAACATAAAATGTGCTTCTTTTACTTGTACTATAAAAGTAATTTTGCAGAACAAAATGTATATATGATGTTTAAAGCCTTCTAATTTTTTTCACAACTGTATTGGTTTTATTTCACAACAATCTAGGCATTGACCAAAGAACCAATACTGTACTGGTAAAACCAGCACGAATAGCCACCTTAAATATGATCATTGTTCTTGTTACTTTCTATAATTTCTTTGGTTTCTTATCTAAGACATATGCAGCGCTTAATCAGTTTATCTTTAAAAGATAATCAGTTTCTTTGTCTGTTTTTAGATGGGTTTGAGGCTGCACTCTTTTGAGAAAGTGGTGAAAGAAGCCCAGCATAGCATCATTGAAGACTTTAACAAAATGATTTAGAAGTAATCTCAAGATGGTCATCTCAGTAGTTTAATAGGCATGGATGGTAATGCGAATTTTCGGCCAAGAACAGATGGTGGGATGAATATGACATCTGGGGCAACGACATTCAGCTGTAAAGTGCGGGTAACAAGAGGAAGTGTTGTTTGCAAAAATGTATTTTTAAGTTTTCTTGGAGATAGCTAAGAGAGATTTGGAAAACTGGAAAATAACTTAGTTCATTGTGGGAGCTCACCAAAAGACAACACTGATAAATATTTGAACCGGGAGTGCCAAGCACCAGAACAGCTTGTAAAGATTATTGAAGTCCATATCATATACTGCCCTGCCTGGACATTCCATTTCCCACTCAGACCTAATCCCAATAGGCACTGTTTTTGCCAGAAGACCTCACTGTCAAGGATGTGCATGACGACTTCCTTAACGACTACTGAATAAATGTGCCCTATAAACCTTACTTGCAGATTTCCAGAACTTTCAACAGCCATTTCGGATGACCCAGATCTGACATTTCCAAAGAATGCAATTTGCTTCAGTAAAATATAAAAGTAGCTAAAGAAGGTGCAGTGAGAAATTTTTGAGGAAAAGAAAGCTGTTCACCTCAGAAAAGTGGAAGCTTTCTTGGATGAAACATGAGTGTTAATTATGAAAGCTGGACAGGGAAAAGTTAACTGCATCTCGATTGATTTTATGCAGAATTTAGCTCTTCCTCATTTACTAACAAGTGTTGCAGATAAATGTGTCAGTTGTGGTACTATGTCTTTGAGACAAACGATATGGTAACAAAAAATTTTGGAAAATGAGGGAAAGAAAGGTCCCTATGAGGTCATCATAATACTGCTATATTTCATAATCTGCATTTGACATTCAGATTTAACAGAGGAGCTGTTTTTAATAAATGACACTTGTCCAGGGCATAGCAAAAATAAAACAATGGGTTACTACTCTTCAGTGTGGTACTCATTGTCAATTTTTTTTAAAGAATTGCACACTGTTTCCCTATTCGTGGTCAAAGCTACTACTAAATTGACAGGATTTTTCACTTATTTCTGCTCAACCCAGGAAGACTGCCATCGCTGAACTTCCCAAAACCTGGGATGAAAGGATTTCGCTGGCCCAGACGCAACTACCTCCATTTTTTTGGAGTTGCTCATCCACCATGATTTCAAGGACTTTATGAAAGCAATCACCAGTTTATTTTTAAAAACGAAAAGCCAGTATTCTGGCAATTTCACTTAAACAAAGAAAGCTATATGTTTGTATACCATAGTAACTTGGAGCTGTCACATCATAATAGCTCTAAAGTTCAAAACTCCCAACACAATGAACTTACCAAGAACTTCCACATCCCCTCCTGGAGTGAAACCTGTGAAGGCTAAATATATATTAAATCTTGCGGAATATCGAAAATCGTCGTACTAATGACAACTACACAAGACTGTTTGGTACAGCTGCATCAAAGGATTGATATCAACAACCAGTAGACAATGATGACAATAGTGATGGAGATGAAGATTAATGTTTTGAGATGTCATTGTATGGTGTATATGACTTTTTCGTTATCTACCTTTAGCAACTAAGTTTTTAAATAACACAAATCCTAAGACATTACTTCAAATTTTCCAATAACATACACATGATATGTAACTATAATATTATTCAATATATTAGTAGCATTTACATTGGATTCCGCAGAAACGCCCCTAGTGAAATCCATTTTCCTTCTCCACACCCAGAGAATGTAATTTCGTTCTCCTGAATCAGTTCTGATAGCATTCCTGATGCCTACAGGATATTTAGACAAAAGAAAAACGAATGAACAACTTATGGGACGAAGACACTCGTTGTTTTTGTTTTTTGATTTCCAAACATTGTGATTTTTCTGACTAATGGGTTTTCTTGCTGACAAACCTTCAACTCAGTGTGCAATAAACTAAGATATTTTAATGTTATCAAGAAACTGCCTAAAATTTCTATTTATAGTTGTAGCTTAACAATATAACTTGGTCCAAATCAAAGGCTGTAAACTAAGAACTAAGAAAGCATACACTGGAAGCTACTAAATAAAGGAATTTTATTATATTTTATATATACTACAGAAGCAACCATTGGAAAACACTTAAGAAAAAAATGTTATTACAGAGTGGAAAATTTTAAGAAAGAAGTAGATATGTAACACATGTTTCAATTTTTGCATTATAATCTATTTGTGTGTATGTGCATATATGTGTGTGTGTTATTTTAATACATGTGTTTTTTCTTTTTATATGTGGCTATGTAGGCTATATAACTATATTCACTAATGAGCCAACAATGTTTCAGTCAAATGATTTCACATGTTAATAAACATTCTGTTCTGTTCTATTCTGGTATATACCTTTTCATTTGTACAAATGGTATGTGTACTGTTTATAAATAAAATATCTTCTCTACTTGATTTTCTTGTATGTAGTTGAGTCACTCATTGCTGTAGGATATGTTCCTGGAAACTGATGAAATTTACAGTTGACATTTTGCATGCAATATTTTGATTACTATGCTACATTTCTTCGTTAAATGTTGGTAATTACGTCATTATATATTATCTAGACTTTAACTAATCAATTGAGACTGCACGTCGAGCTTTACTTGTTTATTTGTTTATTTTCCATGTTATGCATTTGTGTGCAGTCTATGTCATCATGAGTAATGTACAAGAGACTATATAAAGCTTTACTAACAAGTTAGGAAACATGTATACTATGGTGCTACACGAAATTAAGATACACATAATAAAAGAAGATAGATGATGAAACAACATGGGTGATACACAAAACATTCTCCACATTGTTAAGTTACTTCCGAAGGAATATCCAGCAAAAGCATAGATGGTGTGTCCAACAATTTTCCCATTGCAGTTAATAGTAAAATATTTGCAGAACATTATTTAGGTACTTGCATATTCATTATGCACATAGAGAATAAGAAACTAGAAGAAACAAAAATGTTTAGAATGGAGGTACAAATTTATCAACTTTTAGTCAGTTTTTAGATTCTTTAAAAGTATAAAACACTATCTTCTTCAGCCATTTGAGGTCTTATTTTTACAGGAATTAAGAGAGGCAGCGTGTGCCTGCACAGATAATGCACTGAAAATCCTAATACTTACATATTTGTAACTGCACTTTTTTTAACTTCGTGTTGTAGTCATGTCTGTCTTTAAGTTTTTATGTGTGTTGTGACTATGAACAATTTGCCTATGGTTATATTTCTAGGAATTTTCCTGAATGTAAAAACTGTGATTGTGTATATAAGGTATTGGGACTGGCATTAGATCTAATAGTTTGAAATAAAGGAAATATTGTATAGCACTCCAGATATGCTCCTGATGGCTTTCTTCTGTCAACTAATTTTTTCCTGGCCCCTGGATCTTTACACCATAGACAGACACCATAGATTAGATAATGAAATAGATAATTTGTGAAAGCTTTTGAGACATATGTTCTTTGTGACTCTCCCAAGTTAATTTCGTACCTAGGAATATGCGAGGAGTTCGGTAGAAGTGGACTCAACATCAACATTGCACAAGCTATTAGAAATATTTACAGTTTTTTCGTAGTTAACAGGTAATCCATCGTCATCACGCTACATGTTGATCAAACTAAGATAATCTTTACATTGTTCCTTCAGTTTATTTATGTCCTTTCCAGAATTAATGAAAGTTGTATCACCTGCATAAAGCAACGATTTGCAAGTCATGTTGTTGGGCGCATCATTTATATATTTTGTTAACATTCAGAAACTGTGAATTTTGATCATTATAGTTTAAAATTTGTTTCCTGTTGCCGAAAAAATCATTTAATAAGGGAGAGACCCAGCTCTATAATTCTATAACATAATAGTTTCTCCAGTAATATTCTGTGGTATACAGACTCAGATATCTTGTTCAAGTCCACTAGTGCAGCTTCAGCAGATAATTCTGATTCAAAAGAGGAATGCACAAAAGAAATATTGTTTTCAACAATTTTAACCGTTAATAGCTGGGACCTAAACCCATACGGAGATTTAGTCAATGTATTAGATTAGATTAGTACTTGAAACTTCCTGGCAGGTTAAAACTGTGTGCCCAACCGAGACTCGAACTTGGGACCTTTACCTTTTGCGCGCAAGTGCTCTACCAACTGAGCTACCCAAGCACTACTCACACCCCATCCTCACAGCTTTACTTCTGCCAGTACCTCGTTCCCTAGGCTGTGGCTGAGCCATGTCTCCGCAATATCCTTTCTTTCAGGAGTGCTAGTTCTGCAAGGTTCACAGGAGTGCTTCTGTTAAGTTTGGAAGGTAGGAGATGAGGTACTGGCAGAAGTAAAGCTGTGAGGACGGGGCGTAAGTCGTGCTTGGGTAGCTCAGTTGGTAGAGCACTTGCCCGCGAAAGGCAAAGGTCCCGAGTTCGAGTCTCAGTCCGGCACACAGTTTTAATCTGCCTGGAAGTTTCATATGAGTGCACACTCGGCTAAAGAGTGAAAATATCATTCTGGAGATTAGTACTTGTTCCATAGGTCATGAATACCACACTTCGTAATGATGTGGAACGTGTCAGGTTAATAAAAGGTGTCTATACAAGATATTACATTACACAAAATATTACATGACACTTAATATTTTTAATTTTTTAGTGGAGTTGGGGAAATTAGCCACTTACTATATCCAAAAATTGAGTAGGAAGTTGCCATTAAGAAATTCTTTTAATTTCCTTTTAAATGCTATATGGCTATCTGTCAGACTTCTTTTGATGCTATTAGGTAAGTGACCAAAGACTTTTGTGGCAGCATAACTTAACCCCTTCTGAGCCAAAGTTAGATTTAACCTTGTGTAGTGAAGATAATCCTTTCTCCTAGTGTTGTAGCCATGTACAGTGCTCTTACTTTTGAATTCGTTCGGAGTGTTGATAACAAATTTCATAAGTGAATATATATATTGTGAGGCTACAGTGAAGATCTCTAACTCTATAAATAAGTATCTGCAGGATGATCTTGGATGAGCTCCAGCAATTATTCTGATTACATGCTTTTGTGCAATGAACACTCTTTTACCCAATGATGAGTTACCCCAGAATATGATGCCATATGAATGCAGATAATGAAAATAGGTGTGGTAAGCCAATTTACTGAGATGTATATCGCCAAAATTTGCATTGACCCTAATAGCATAACTACCTGAACTCAAACGTTTCAGCAGATCCTCAGTGTGTATTTTCCAGTTCAGCACCTCAACAATGCATGCACCTAGAAATAAATTAATTTTTTGACAAATAAATTCAAATAGGCAGTTGTAGCTTTTACATAACGTACACCTGTTCATAATTTTACTCCCTCTGCACAGCCTTACATTTATTATTGGGTTTTTAAATGAAGTTATTATTTGCTCTACATTTGGCGAATCTGATTTCTGATCTGTAGCGTCTTTTGAATGTAATTTAATACAATCATTTTCAATGTGTGATATTGACTATTAAGTCAGTTATCCAAATTTAGTGGACAAAAATGAATTATCAACTCTGCTGCATTAATAAAATGCTTATATTTTGCTGAATAACATATGTTCCCTTTCTCAGAACACATTTTGTTTCATTATAGATACGTTCTCTACTTGCTGGTACTACAAGATGGGAGATTTAACGAAGGCTCTATAGTAAATGATTAATTAGATTAGATTAGATTTACTTTCATTCCAATTGATCCGTAGTGAGGAGGTCCTCCAGGATGTGGAACATGTCAGAAAAACAACAATACATGACAAATATTTACAACTAAAACAAATAAGCTAATGTACCATTCCACAGGTCCCAAGTGGAATGATCGTCATTTTTTAATGAACACTAAGAGTCATTTTACAAATACTGATGCACTGAATTTAAAATAAAAAAGTTTTTTATTTATTTATAAGGTAATACAACTACTGTAATACTTATTTACAATGAACACATTACTGCACTGAAATGGTGCAGAAGTTAGATTATACTTACACACACACACACACACACACACACACACACACACACACACACACACACAAATTTTCAATGAACACATTACTGCACTGAAATTGTGCAGAAGTTATGTTGTACTTATATACAAATCAGTTGGTTTTACTAAGAAATTCATCAATGGAGTAGAAGGAGTTGGTCACCAATAAATCCTTTAGGCTTCTCTTAAACAGAATTTCATTGGTTGTTAAGCTTTTTAAGGGTGCTGGCAAGTTATTGAAAATGTGTGTTCCTGAATAATGCACACCTTTTTGTACTAGACTAAGTGACTTTAAATCCTTGTGAAGGTTATTCTTATTCCCAGTATTGATTCCATGAATTGAGCTGTTGGTTTGAAATAGTGATATATTTTTAATGGCAAATTTCATCAAGGAATAAATATATTGGGAAGCAGTAGTTAGTATCCCTAATTCCCTAAACAGGCTTCTGCAGGATGTTCTTGAGTTCACACCACATATAACTCTTACCGCACGTTTTTGTGCCCGGAAAACTTTAGCTTGACTTGATGAATTACCCCAAAAAATAATCCCATATGACAGTATGGAATGAAAGTAAGCATAGTATGCCAGCATTTTCATTTTTATATCCCCTATGTCTGGCAAAATTCGCATTGCAAACAGAGATTTGTTAAGACGCTTCAGTAGTTCTGTGGTGTGCTCCTCCCAGTTGAATTTATTATCAAACTGTAATCCCAAGAATTTAACACTGTCCACTTCTATCTTCTTGTCATCGTATGTTAGACATACACTCTTGGGTCACCCCTTACAAGTTCTGAACTGCATGTAGTGTGTTTTTTCAAAGTTTAATGACAAAGAATTGGCTAGGAACCAGTGATTCATGTCCACAAATATTTTATTGGCTGATCTTTCTAAGACTACACTTGATTTGCTATTTATTGCAATGTTTGTATCATCGGCAAACAAAACAAACTTGGCATCTGGTAATGTTACTGATGAAAGGTCATTGATATACACAAGAAAAAGTAAGGGCCCCAAAATGGAACCTTGTGGGACCCCACATGTAATTAGTTCCCAGTTGGATGATGCCTGATAGCTTGATACATGTCTCATTCCTGATAACACCCTTTGTTTCCTGCTAGAGATAAAAGATTTGAACCATTTTGCAGCGTTTACTGTTACACTATAATATTCTTGTTTCCTTAAAAGGATATTGTGATTTACACAGTCAAGTCAGTTCGAGAGGTTCAGGCTTCAAATTTCTATCCGGTTTCCGGCACTTAACAAAATATGATTACAATAAGTGACAGTCGAAATCAATCAACTCTTACACATTAGCTGTATGTAACAGTTTGTAGGAATATGAAATGGAATCATCACATAAGCTCAGTTGTGAGAAAGACATTTCGCTCATTTATTTCGTGAATTCCAAAGTTGCATAACGTGAATGTCAAAATGGTTTCATTGAAAGGAGACATTGTCTCTTCCTTCTCCACTCTCAAATTTTTTGCAGTCGTCGACGTAGGTTAGGCTCTAATCTGCTAGCGCTCTGAGTATCAGGTTATACTTCCTCTGCACTCTTCACGTGTAAAGGCCCGTCCACACGCAACGATCTGTCTGCGCACATCATATCTGCGCAGACAGATCGTTGCGTGTGGACAGAAGATTTGCACCAACCTGAGGTGTGTGCAAACCTGGAAGTTGGAGTTGGAGGTTTGAGCGAAACCTCTCAAATCTGTGGGTTCAAACCACATCTGCACAGACAAGTTGGAGCGTGTGTACAGGAGATCGCCGCAAATCTGGCGCGAAACAGTTGTTTACTCAGTCTAGTGTTTGGATTTGTGCGCACAGGGCATTAAAATGGCTGATACTCGTCAGTGTTCTCGAGAGTTTGTAAGTGAATTCATTGAAATATATAGAAACCACCCATGTTTGTGGAAGATTAAAAGTAAAGAATATAATGACCGAGACAAGACAGCAGCATACAATGCTCTAATTGAAATATTGCGGGCAGTTGACGCCTCGGCAAACAGAGAAACGGTAATAAAAAAAAAATCGTTGCGAACTGGCGAAATTATTTGCGGATGGATGTAGAAACTTATAATTATCTCTTAAAGCTTGTAACCCCTCATATTATGAGAAAAAATACTTGTATGAGAAGGGCAATTTCTCCTAATGAACGGCTGGCGGTAACATTAAGATTCCTAGCAACAGGAAGGAGCTACAAGGATTTGGACTTTTCAACTGCAATATCGAGTAAAATAATACCCAAGACATTTGAAGCTATTTACGCTCTCCTGAAGGATGATTCATGAAGGCAAGCCAAGTAAATTAAGTCTGTCAGCGAACTGTTTACCGAAAAGAGTTATCCAAAGTTCAGAAATCTAGAAGATCTGGTGTAAGAGTACATCAAGTATACCAGCCAATGTTATGGTATTTTGATCTGCTTGGCTTTCTTAGTGATCAAGAAACGCCAAGACCAAGCAGGACATGAAATTGGGGTGTCAGTGTGCCAGGAAATGGAACACCACGTAATGTAAAACAAAACAGGTTCGCCCTGCAACTCGCGCACTAAATGTACGTGAGAAAACTGCTTTCGCTTTAGCAGCCACTGTCTACACCATTTTGACCGCTTTCTCTGTTTCCTGCGGTTGGTCTGAATGTTTTTTTTTGCAACACAAGCTGCGAACACAGACCACAACAGAACTTCCTCCATTTCTATATTTCAAAATTCTTCTTCTTCATGTGCCGTCTCCTCTAAGAAGGTTGGCTGTCATCATGGCAATTTCTGATCTTGATTTGGCTGATCTAAGGAGTTCTGACGTTGAACAGTTGTACCAATTTTTTAAATTGTCAATCCAGGATGTCCGTCTTCTACCCCTCGTTCTCTTCCCACAAATTTTCCCTTCTAGTATTATTTGCAATATTTTGTAATTTACTCCCCTAATAACATGGCCTAAATATTGTAGCTTCCTTACTTTAATAGTTTTAATTAATTCTTTTTCCTTTCCCATTCTTCTTAGGACATCTTGATTAGTAATCCTCGACACCCAACTAATTCTAAGTATTCTTCTATATGCCCACATTTCAAAAGCTTCTAAACTGTTCATGTCCTTCTTTTTCAATGTCCACGCTTCCATTCCGTATAATAATTTTGAGAATACATAGCATCTTAGCAACCTCATTTTTGTGTTTAAACAAATGTCTCTCGAACAGAATGCATTTTTCATCTTATTAAAGATACTTCTGGCCTGTCCTATTCTCGATTTAATTTCTTCTGAGCTTTCAATCTCCTCATTTACAATTGTTCCGAGATATTTAAATTTACGTACTTGATCGACTCTTTCCCTATTGATTGTAAGATTTTCTTGTTGGTGTGTTTTAGATATCACCATGAACTTAGTCTTGCTTACGTTAAGAGTCAAGCCAAATTCTTCACTTTTTTCTGCGACTTTGTCAAGAAGTAATTGTAGATCTTTGAGGTTTCCAGCTAGTAGTGCAGTGTCATCAGCAAACCTAACATTGTTAATGTTTAGCCCATTCACTTTAGTGCCAGCTATTTCATCTGATAGAGCTGCCTGGATTATGTCTTCTGAATACATATTAAACAATAAGGGTGAGAGAACGCAACCTTGTCTCACACCCCTCTTTATTTCTATATCATTCGATAACTCATTTTCTACCTTCACGGTTGCGGTTTGATTGTAGTAGAGGTTATATATAATGCGGATGTCTTTCTTATCAAGTGTTTTCTTTTCTAACAATTCTATGAGATGATCATGACGAACTTTGTCAAATGCTTTATTATAATCCAGGAAGCACACATATAGTGGCTGGTTAACCTCCATACATCGTTGCGCTAATATGTTAAAAGCAAACAATGCTTCTCTTGTACCGAGGGAACTTCTAAAACCGAATTGTGTTTCACTTATACCTTCTTCTACTTTTTTGTATATTCGTTGGTGTATAACTTTTAGAAATATCTTTAAGGTGTGACTCATTAAGCTTATTGTACGGTGATCATTACAAGTTTTGGCATTAGCCTTTTTGGGTAATGTAACAAAGGTAGATGTCAACCAATCCCTAGGAATAATTCCCGAATTATAAATATCATTAAACAATTGTACAAATATATCTACATGGTCTATTCCTGTGAGTTTCAGGATGTCATTTGGTATCTTATCCGGTCCAGGGGCTTTTCCTGTCTTTGATTTGTTGATAACATGTAATATTTCTTCTTTCGATATGCTTGGTCCTCGTTCTCCGATCATGTTATCATGAAATTTTTGATCTTTTCTTGTATCTTCAAATAGTTCTTTGACATATTCTGTCCACCTGTCCAGTTTACCTTTAACATCAGGAATTATTTTGTCATTTTTATCTAACAATAAACTTGTACTTTTCTTTTTATTAAGTCCAGCTAAATCTTTAACTTTTTTGTGTAAGTTGAAACTATCATGTCTTGTTTCATAACTCTCAATTTCAGAGCATTGTTCCTTGTACCATTCTTCTTTTGCTCGCCGTGTTTCTTTTCGTATTTCTGCATGTAATCTTTTATACTCACTTTCATCTCTATTTTTAAGTATTCTTCTTTGTTCCATCAATTGTAATATCTTCTCTGTCATCCACTTCTTTTTCATGTTGTCGTGTTTGGTCGCCATAGTGTTTTTACATGCATTATTTAATGTGTCTTTTATAAGTTCCCATTTGCCATCAATGTCTTCTGTTTGATTATTCTTTATCCTAACTAATTCCTTATTAATCTCTTCAGAAGTCTTTTGTTTAGTCAAGGGGTCTCTTAGAATAGTTGTATTTATATAGTCCTTCTTTTGTTTCTTTTGTATGGCTTTCAGTTTCACATGGAACTTTGCTACTAAAAGGTTATGATCAGAAAATATATCAGCTCCTGGATATGTTTTCACACCATGAATAGAATTTTTGTACCTCTTGTTTATAAGTATGAAATCAATTTGATTTCTGCAAACTTCTTCATTACAGTCTCTTGGTGATTTCCAAGTATAAAGTCTTCGTTTAGGGAGTTTAAAAAATGTGTTTGTAATAGACAGATTGTTTTCCTGGCAAAATTGTGACAGCTAATCTCCTCTTTCATTTCTTGTTCCTAAACCAAAAGGTCCAATAAGATCACCTTCACTTCCTTCACCTATGTTGGCATTAAAATCTCCCATGATGATAATAATGTCTCTGCTTTTTGAGGTTCCTATTGCTTGTGTTAATTCTTCATAAAATTTTCCTATTTCTTCTTGGTCTTTGTCGGCTGTTGGAGCATAGATTTGGATTAAATTAATATTTGTTTGTTTCGTTTGTAAATGTAGACTGATTACTCTATCTGAGATTGGTAAAATGCTTTTGACAGATTTACTAGCATACTCATCTAAAATTATTCCTACCCCATTCCTGTGCTGGCTATATTTCAAAATAACTGAATTAAATTTTTGACGTTTACGGTGAGCGTAGTCGTTTGCCACTGATATTTCTTTTCTACACCGACAAATGGCGGGCGAGTAGTAGATTGGGGTTTGTGTCGTGTGAACACACCACATTTGCAGCGATCTTTTGCATGTACAGAAATCTGCGCCGATGTCTGCGCAGACACATCGTTGCGTGTGGACCGGGCTTAACGGAGCAAGGCCCTTTTGTCCTTCGTCCTTGAAAGCTGCGCATGACGTCATCATGATGTCATAAGCGATGCTAGCGCCAATACAAGAACGTTTGGACAGATATGGCAACGCAGATTATTCAAACCTTTGTTTCTTTGTTCAGAGATACTTCCTGAATAAAGTTTATAGCTTTCGAACAATCCGAACTCTTTAGTAACGGTTAAAAGCGAAAAGGATCGTAGACCTTTCTATCATTATATGCAAGCACTGAGAGGAGAACTGGCAACATCGCCTGTTCCAACACACAATATACTGCGCATTATTTTTTTGACGCAACAGTAGCGCAAAAAGAGAATGTTGTGTTGTCTCCTGAATTGTATGTTCTTCGCATTACACAATCCTGACGCGAACATGCAAATTGCGCAAGGTTCTATGTTGAAGGTATGGTAGGGAATATCTTTGTTATGTTGTGCGACAAATGTTTGTGGCGCGTTTGGCGGGTGACGTTTGTTTTGTTGCTTTGCAGAAAGAATGCAGATTTTATGGATTGTTGCATAGGTGGTTGTTGTTAATAGTAACGGTGTAAAATAACAGAAAGCGAACTATATAGGAAGTTATACGAATATTTTGATGTATATACTTGCAAAGGGAAAGAAGAAATATGGATGAAGAAGGGGAGGAACCCTTCGTAGCATTGGACTCTTTACTAGAAGTGAATCTTGTTGAAGATACGACTGCTGAAACGCCTACACTTGGTGAAGGAGGTAATATGAAGAATCAGTTATATTTTAGCGTTGTGTTATACATAATTTAAAGAAAGATGTAGGGCAATCTCTTTTTAAGCGTCTGTTAAATGTGCCTGTTTGGTAGGAAATTAATGGTTTACGTTTCGTAACAATCCGTTGTTGTTGTTTTAAGAAAATTAGACTATCGTATAAACCAATTTTCAAGAGAGTCGCTTGTCGTTTGCCAAATAAAAAACTTGACAACTTCATGTTGCCGTAGTACACAATGTGCAGGACCTCGGTTTACACTGTAGACTAGTCTTGTAGCCGCAGAAGATTACATTGCTAGAACTGTGGATTAGCTTAGATTCAGTTTTTCTTCCATAGACCCAAAACTGAATTGACTCACGTGGGTTTGGAACAAGCCATAAAATCTAAAATAAAAAGTATAAAACATCTGGATATAATATTTACTATCCTGCTCATTTATCAGGAGATTGTCAAAATATGTGAATACCCTACAGTGAAGTGGAACTGCTAATATTACAGAATTAATACCCTTCCAGAATGAAGCATAGTTATGCACTTTTAATAAATTGAACATACACAAAAGAACATTCTTTACTGTTGTGACCAAGTGCTGTGAACACCGAAATCTAACAGAAGTTTTTACTTAAGCTGATCTAACAGGCCCAGTTAAGACATTCATCTATAAAGCAGGAGTTCCTTACCAAAACGTCTTTCAAACTCTGTTTACACTGTATTTTATCTGAAACCAAGTTTTTAATTTTTCTTGGCAATTTATTGAAACTGAATGTTCCTGAATATTGGTGAGTGAATTCAGGTCTTCATGTAGATTGTTATTCCTAGCATTGTTACTATGTTTTGAGCTACTGGTTGGAAGTAGACATATTACTTGCAACAAATTTCATTAAGAAATATACTGAGAAGTAGTAGTTAGAATACAAAGTTCCATAACAGGATTGTACATTACGTTCATGAATTTACACCGCAAATGAGTCTTATTACACGCTTTGTACACTGAAAACTTTTTCTCAGTTTGACGAGTTACACCAGAATATGATCCTTTATGTCATGATTGATTAAAAGTAGTCAAAATACGCAAGTTTTTTTTATATGTATATTTCCTATATGTACATTATTTTCACTGCAAATACAGGCTTGTTTAGGCACTACAGTAAATCTGTGGTAGCCCTTTCCTACTGAAGGTATTATCAAGTTGTAATACCAGAAATTTAACTCTGCCAGCGTCTTCAATCAGCATGTCTTTATATATTATAACCATGCTGGTTACAGGATCTGAACTCCATAGAGTGGGTCTATTCAAAGTTTAATTACAGTGATTTGTTTTTAAACCATTTATTACTGTCAGTGAAAATTTGATTAGGAGCGATCTCGAAATCTGTACTTGACTTGCTACTTATTGCAATGTTTGAGTCATCTGCAAACAAAAGAAACTTTAAGCATCTGGCATTGTAACAGACGAAATGTTATTTCTGTACTGAAGTAAAAGCAAGGGACCCAACATGGAACATCAGGAACACCTCTTGTAATTAATTTCCTGTCAGATTAAGACTGATTGCTTACTCCACAAGTATTTAGCAATGACACTCTTTGTTTCCTGTTTGGTAGGTAAGACTTGAGTCGTTTTTCAGCACTGTTAGTGACACCATATTCTAATTTGCTTAAGAGTGTGCTGTGATTCGCACATTCAAAGACTTTTGACAGGTCACAGAAAAGGCCAGTAGCCTCTAATTTGTTATCTAATGAATTATGGACGTTCTCACTGTATGTATAAATAGCCTTCTCTGTATCGGAACCATTAAGAAAACCAAATTGTTACTTGGACAATATATTACTTGCAGTCAGATGCTTGAACACGTCCTTTTCAGATATATTTGAAGAAGCTGGCAAGAGTGAAATTGATTGATGCTTTGATGGTATCTCTTTGTCCCCATTCTTTTAAAGAGGCTCAACTTCAGCATATTTTAGCCAGTCTGGAGATGTTCTGCCGATAACAGATTGATAACACAAATAACTTTGATAGAACTCAACTTGCATGAGCACTCTTGGATTGACTTTGTTGATTTGTTGTCATAACAACTAGAATATTTTGATTTTAAGGATTTTGTGATGACTGCTACTTTCTTAGGGAGATGTAAGTAATCATTTTACTAAAATTATCTGTAAAGACTGGTCTCAGATATTCCGGGACTTTTGTGGCAGGGGATACAACCCGTCGGCTTTGGACATTGACGTCACAAGTCGCCAATCGAGAAGCGATACTTCTTAGTGTTGTAGCTCCCTTCAGTGGCTGATAAGTGTTTTTTGGCTTTTTAAAAAAAAAAATCTCACGAGATAGAATAAACAGATCCACTTTATTAAGCAATCAGTAAAAAAACAAAACTGAAACATAACAGCAAAAGCGAAAATGGTAAACTGCTATCTGGCGACTTGTGACATCATTGTCCAAAGCCGACGGGTTGTATCCCCTGCTGCACTAGACCCGATATTCCATTGCACTATTCACTGCACCTGATAACCAGGCTGTGAGTTACAAAACCAAAGTACTTCTTTAAGAGGTTTGCAACACTACATTCTGTTTGTTGTTGTTAATCGTTGTGTTTCCCAGTACCTTATAAGTGCTGTCATCAGAAATGACCATAGTCATTATGATATGACCAGTTAAGCAAAAGTTCAGATGTGATTATGTTTTCTAGATCCTTTGAAAGATGGCGGCCTAGAGAGCAGGCCTAATAGGCTTGGAGAAGACCCTGTGAACAGTAACATTAGTTATGTTAGAAATACAGGGCTGGATAATTGTGTGCCAGACTGTAATTTGGATCCTATTCAGATTGCGTGGGGAATGGATTTGGAAGAGGATACGTTCTACAAGGATCTCTTCAAAGGTAAGGCTCAGAACAAAGTAGGTTCAACACATTTATCATCCCATATTTGCTGACAGAGTAGACTGGGAGTTTCTGTGTTTGAATGTACATATTCCGACATTTTTATACCATTTCTCTGTAGAGTAACTCATTTACCGTGCAGTATTTGAAGGGTTGCATGCTAGTTGCTTTGGTTGAAGAGCATTGTGAGAGAACACATAGGCCCTGTTACGCAGCATTACTCTGTTATGGGAATTGTAGATTTTGTAGTGACCTCTGATCTTGATGTAAAGACACAAAACTGGTGGTTTCGCACCCATTAATTGAAATTGATAACAGTGAGATTTTCGGGGGAAATTCAAGCGGAAGGGAAAGGCACATGGAAAGTGGAGGTGCTGTATTTGTTGCATTAGACAAAAAACTCAAATCCACCAAGATATAAATTGAAGCTGCATGTGAAATTGTTTGGGAAATACTCAGTATCAGTGGTGGGAAAAAAATAATTGGTTCATTGTGTCGCCCACCAGACTCATCTCGTGATGTAACTGAAAAATTAAGAGAAAACCTCAGTTCACTTGTACATAAGTTCCACAGTCATACTGTAATCGTCGGTGGTGGTTGTTGTTGTTGTTGTGGTCTTCAGTCCTGAGACCGATTTGATGCAGCTCTCCATGCTACTCTATCCTGTGCAAGCTTCTTCATCTCCCAGTACCTACTGCAGCCTACATCCTTCTGAATCTGCTTAGTGTATTCATCTCTTGGTCTCCCTCTACGATTTTTACCCTCCACGCTGCCCTCAAATACTAAATTGGTGATCCCTCGATGTCTCAGAACATGTCCTACCAACTGATCCCTTCTTCTAGTCAAGTTGTGCCACAAGCTCCTCTTCTCCCCAATTCTATTCAGTACCTCCTCATTAGTCATGTGATCTACCCATCTAATCTTCAGCATTCTTCTGTAGCACCACATTTCGAAAGCTTTTATTCTCTTCTTGTCTAAACTATTTATCGTCCACATTTCACTTCCATACATGGCTACACTCCATACAAATACTTTCAGAAACAACTTCCTGACATTTAAATCTATACTCGATGTTAACAAATTTTTCTTCTTCAGAAACGCTTTCCTTGCCATTGCCAGTCTACATTTTATATCCTCTCTACTTCAACCATCTTTAGTTATTTTGCTACCCAAATAGCAAAACACCGGTGGAGACTTTAAATCATCCACCATTTAATTGGGAAAATTACAATTTTGTTAGTGGTGGGCGGGATAATCCATCCTGTGAAACTTCAGTAAATACCTTCTCTGAAGACTACCTTGAACAGATAGATAGGAACCCCAGTGTTGAAGGAAATACATTGCATCTAACGGCAGCAAATAGACCTGACCTCTTCGTGTGTGTCCACATTGAAACCAGTATCGGTGACCATGACGCAGTCGTGGCAACAACGATTACCAGAGTACAAAGGACAACTATATCAGGCATAAAGACATATATGTTCAGTAAACTAGATAAAAAATCAGTAATGTCATATCTCAATGAGGTACTCAAAACAGAGTTGATCACGCAGTGGATAGATATGCACCCAGTAGAACAGTTCATAATGGGAGGGAGACTCCATTATATACAGTCACTGTAAAGAAACTTCTAAAGAAACAGAGATTACTACATAATAGGTGTAGAACAAAGTGTTGGTCTGTAGATAGAGAGATTCTGAATGGGGTCAACAGAAACATGCGATCTCAAGCGTCGGCTTTGACCCGTGACGTAAGGGAGTTGTGGTGTGTGACGTCATTACGGTGCGGAGTTTGGTTTGTGAGTGTGGCGTGTTTGTAGATGTCGTGTTGTTGTTTGTTGTGCCCTCTGGTGGTATGTTCATGGTTTTCGTTTGTTTGGTGTGTTGGGCTCAGTTTGCTTTTGCTCAGTGGTGAGTGCTGCGTGCGTATTTTTGAAGCGGAATTTGTATCAGTGAGTTAACGGTTTTGTGTGATGGTTAATGTAATGATGATTGCTGTACGTCGGGTGAGTTTGTTATTAAGTGTATTCGGTTGTGGTTTTTTGTTCAGGAATGGATATGAAAGACCAGATTAATAGTTCTCGGTTGAGGGCTATGATGGGGGACACAGCTTTAGAGCTGATTAAATTCCTTCAGCTATTTGGCTTAATTGCCGAGGTCGTGAAGTGCGGTGTGTGCCATGAACCAATGAAATTGGTTAAAGTTCCGGTCTCTCGGACCAGGGCTGTTACATGTGGCGCTGTCGCAAAGATGACGTATGGCGTTCCATACGGCGCGGTACCTGGTTCGAGAAGTCTAGATTGGGCATGCTTGAGATTGTGCTTGTTACATATTATTTTTGTTATAGATCCCCACAGAGTTTTTGCGCGCATGAGACTGGTGTGAGTGAGAGGACTGTTTTAGATTGGTATTCCTTTTGTCGTGAAGTGTGTTCGGAATTTATTAAGTACAGGGGTAAGTTGGGGGGCATGGGGTGGTTGTGGAGGTGGACGAGTCACAGTTTGGGAAAAGGA